>NC_086326.1:143898757-144198757 GCF_036172605.1 Pelobates fuscus | reverse complement strand
GAAGTAGATTGAACCGGAAGTGAGTACGTCGGGACCCCTCCCAACCCCCCCCCCCCCCCCCACCACCTTTCTCCTCTATAAGATCTTGTGTTAAAAATTTCGAAATATAAAATATGGTTTATATGTATAACATGTATTATGGAGATCTGAGTTTTGAACTTTTGTCTTGTACTTACCAATGACTAGAGATCATCGTGTTTGTTTTTCTTTTCTTTTTTTGTCAATCTTTCTTTTATTGAGGCATTAGTTATTGGTGATACAGAATAAAAAAGAGGGAGACATGCGAGGTACAGACAGGTATGAATCATCAAATTGTTTTCCTTTTTTGTCTGTGTTGAAGTTTGTCAATGTCTTAGAAACTATTGTGCTTTAAAGCAGATACACCAATGTTTGACTTGAATAATAAGAGTATTGAGATTCTTAGTGTGAAGGGGACGTCAAATATTGTATTGTTGATAATATGTAATTGTTCGTGTCTTTTATATATAAAAAGCCAATAAATATTTATAAAGGAAATAACCCTGAAGATGTTGATTACTTATGTTGAAAATACTGAAGTACAATTACAGATATATGTCCAAACCCAAGAACGCAACCATTTAAATATGTCGATAGATATGTGAAAGACATACCATTACAGTTTCAGAAGCTTATGAAGAAATAATATGACTTTGCAAATGTGATTGAACACGATAGAGCAAGACGGGGTAAATCAAACTTTGATATAGTAACAGTCTACATTTTTAAAACATAGGGATTACAAACATTAGTTAATGTAGCAGGTAAGTATACTAAGATGTACGTTTTCAGAATTATTACACCAAGGGTGACAGGTGAGACTGCTCTATGGATCATGAAAAGGATGTATGGATGCATACATATTATACCAAATGTAAAGCAGAGTTACAATGCACAAGGCCGAAATACGACAGTTGATGCAGAAGCCTGAGAATGATAGGAGTTCGAGTGCAAGGCTAATAAGTAGATTTACTTGGTTAATTATGTTTGTAAAGTAATTATTAATGAGGCTAAATAGTAAAGTCCATGCTGCTGCTAGAAAAGTAATGAGCTTTAAGTGCATGGCTCCTTATGGCCATGACCACGGAGTTTAAATCATTAAGTGTTCTTGCATAGCAAGACCACTTAATGTTATCTCACACATATATTATTATTATTATTATTATTATTATAGCCAAATTTACCACCCTAACTCCTCCCACAGTTTTTACACTACATAGACAGTAATATACCGATTGTTCCCGAACGGATTGCTATTACTTTGTGGAACGTTTCGCCGAATGGTTCACGGAATATCGTCGTTTTTTTGTGGCAGAATTGGTCCCATAGGAATGAATGGCGAAATGTTCAAAACTAGAGTGGGAGCTGGCAAAAGCTGAAAAATCAGGACATGATTTCTAAACTGCCACCACTCCCTCATTTTCAGGCCCACCTACACAAATCTTATATCAAAACGTTCAGCTATCCCTGCTGCCACTAAACATGTCCACGGCTAAGCCATAGTCCTGATAGATTTCACAATATGACTATTTGTTTGCAACTCACGCCGTCCATTGACATTCATTGAAACTCCACTCTAGCCACCTCAAATCTGAAGGGCAATATCTAAACTGCGACTGTGCCTTCATTTTTAATATTTCAGAGACATACTATGCATCAAAATGTAGGTCTGGGTCTCGTGATTCTCACAATATAAGATCTTCCCTGTAGGATTTATAGTTTTTAAAACTACGACCGTTTGAAGATGGCAACTATTATCTCACCTAATACTGGTGGAGGAAAGTACACTTCACACAATTTCCCCAGAAATTGTAGCTTTTCTAGTTATATACAAGTCTTTGAAGAAAGTGAGAAATGCCTTTACTGTCCCGGGCCTGTGATCCTTATCATGGTGCCACAAATGTAAAGCCACCCTTGCACTTCTAAATAATTTGTACATAATAAGCTGCAACAGGTGCAGAAGATATATATATTTCTTTTAAAAAAACCATTTTTTTATGAAACATCTCGCTCGTGAAATCTTTCATTAGTGAGAATTTGTGGTACCTATTACAATTTTCAAAAATAACAAAAATATATCTAAAGTAACTACATGGATTGGGCGCAAGCCCCATATTAACACTAAGGGCCGTCAACTCTCGCAAGCCCCTGGCCATCACAGCACATACGCTGGGATCGCGAGAGTTGGAGAGACGAGCTGCCTGAAACTGAAGAGCGCACTTCTTGGGCCCCTATTAACTCTACATGCTGCTGGCAAAAAAAAACAAACAAGACTTTGAACACAGTATGTAGACCCTATCCCTACCTGACACATATATACACACACACACTGCATCCACTGAACTGTACTGGCATCAGGGTCATGGGGGCCCAGGGCTCATTGGTTAATGTAGGGAGCAAAGTCTGCCCTGTCTGGTCCGATCGCACAGAATTACTGTAACTAAAATTGCTGAAAAACGTAATGCTGGCCCTGAAAGATATCAGAAGAGAGTGCATTGCAGTTTGCTGCATATTGGGTTGCGTAACCGCAGACAGGTCAGAGTATCCATGCTGACCCCTGTCCACCACTGGAAGCACCTTAAATGGGGACGTAAGCTTCAGAACTTCTGACCTCCTGTGGGGAATGTGCCTATAAAATACCTTTGTTGTTTTCAATAAAGTCAGTTCCTAGTCACCCTTCATTTAGTCTCTGCTAGTGTTTGGATGAGACAGCTATAGCCCGATACCCTGCTCTAAGGAGGGAAAAATCTAGATAGACCCCAATAAAGCTGCAGCGACTTGGGGCTGATGTGTATCCTATTTACAGATAGGAAGCGAGCTTGACGGAGGTAGCCAGCCAGGGTACCAGGCGGTCCGTCACATGCCGGAACAGCAAATCCAATCCGTGGAGGCCGCACCTCGTAACATGCAGGAGTTAAAGGATCTGCTGCTAATGTCTTGGAGCCAGATACCACAGGACACATTCAGAGGTTTTGACGACTCCATGCATTGACACATTATTATTAAACATGTTGTCGCGGATACCATCTGGCTGTCCACATTTTTATTTAGCAACAGTATTTTCTTTTGTGTGCAAGCAAATTGTGACTAAGCATTCGTCTGGTTGTTCGGTAAAAAGCCATGGAGACTAAAGTGAATCACCCCGTTCGACATACGAACAAACTACCGAAGTACCAGACCACCCCTGAGAGAAGTGTGACCCCAATTTACCTCCCCAGCCATCTTTATTGCCATCTAATTGAAAAAGATATGAACGCACTGTGTATTCCCTGGGTGGCTGCCATTCGGCATATGAACACGTGGCGGCGGCCATATTGACAAATGAACGCCCAGCAGTGTTTGGTCGTCAAGTGTCTGGAATCCAAATCGGACACTCAACCACGCGAACACCACTGAGACCTCCAGACTTCCATCTATGTGCGAGGAAACACATGAACGGCCCGACGTTCGGGAAAAGGAATCCCACGAACAAGGGGATTCATACGAATACAAGCACAGCCCATTCTATTCAGTATTTTCGCGACTTTTACTCCACGAACAGAGACCGACCGCAAGGCCAAAATGCATGGAACTGTTTTTGGCTACTGGCTCGTGTGCGGTCGGTCAAACGAACACTTCCATGTAATTCCCGTACCCCTGATCCGATCTGGGTGATTTCTTAGTATGTTGCTCACCAAGATTAGACCTATCAAGGGATGTAGGATTTAGGGTGTATCTTATGTATTTGGGGTACATCGAGAAAACGGGGAAAAGTGTGTGCTGAATAATTGGATTATCTGTCAGGCTGAGGGGAGGAGATGTGTGGGTTGTAACCTGTATATGATTGGTTACTGTGTAATTTTCTGTGGGTGTCTCCCTTGCATGGGAGAGATGCATAAAAGCAGGGTATGTGAGATTAAAGATCAGTTCTGCTCCTGATACTGTGTCGTCCAGTTATTGGGAACAGTGATGGGATATTTTGGGAATATTTTATTTACTACTGATGCGGTTTCTCCTGGGTTAACCACTTGTTCCTGAGCTACTCTTGGATTACTAGCAGAGATAGTCTTTGTGGAATAAGCGCTCCGCTACACTATTCCTCAGAATCAGATCTTTCTTCTAGTTCTTCAGCCCACAAAAGGCAAAAAAAAAAAGAATCCATGCTAATCGATGCCACTAATCAAAATGTAAAAAAAGCCTGACCTGCAAACTGAACGGACGCATGCTAAAAGGGCTCCCGAGTATCAAGTTAATTTCCCGGGAATAAGCACAGATATCGAGTTGAGACTAATGATGAAGTGTACTACCCACATTGGGGGTACCCCTTCAAGCATCTTGACACCTTCCCCGGGCATTTTCACTACTGGGAGCCCGTGGTCCATGGCAGCCTGTGGGTGTTGAGGAACGGCGGTGCTGGTGCACTTACCGTACAAACTAACCACCCACCCTCTCGAACTGGTTGGGGTGATCCCGGTCCACTCCTGGAAAGCAACACAGCTGCAACAGGCACAAAGTCTGGTGCTGGGAGTGCAGACTGCTCAAATGTTTTTTTTTTTATTAATCATGAGAACAAGGAATGTCACATTTAAAGGACCACTATGGGCACCCAGACCACTTCAGCTCAATCAGTGTGAAAATCGCATTGAACCCACGCCGGACATCCATAGGAAAGCATTGAGTAATGCTTTCCTTTTGGGCGGTTTGAATGCACCGCTCGTTCGGCTCCACTCAGGAGCTGAGGTCAGCATGGGGAAGGATAGGTGACCAACGCTGAGGGAGCCCAGTGTTAGATTAAGGTAAGTAGCTGAAGGGTGAGGGCTCCGAGGGAGGGGGGACCTAATAACCCTATAGTGCCAGGAAAACAGGTTTGTTTTCCTGGCACTAAAGTGCTCCTTTAAAATATGTTGCATATTGTTAGTATGGTTAATCTGATTCTGTTACATGCCTTGCTCCTCGTCTTAAATACTGGCCATCTTGTAAACTGTACAATCCACTGATTAGCCCGACTTTGATGTAA
Organism: Pelobates fuscus; assembly: GCF_036172605.1. NCBI lineage: Eukaryota > Metazoa > Chordata > Amphibia > Anura > Pelobatidae > Pelobates > Pelobates fuscus. Next base: position 144,193,743 of record NC_086326.1, on the reverse strand, counting down.
CGCAAAAATGTGCAGTATTTTCGCAATGTAGTCCAATGTTATGCTCTATCTATTTTAATACGTGCATGTGCTGTTGGGGCATTGCAAGCTACGCTGTTATGTTTCTTTAACCCCTTAAGGACCAAACTTCTGGAATAAAAGGGAATCATGACATGTCACACATGTCATGTGTCCTTAAGGGGTTAAGGTAAAAAAAAAATATATATATATATATTTCGTCACATCAAAAGTATAAGTAACCTTTATGTTTTTAAAACGCCTGATTGCAAAAAAACACCTATCAGAAAAAATAAAAACATGCCGCAACAAAAAATAACCCATCTTCACCAATTGGGGGCTCGGCCCAGATTGACAGCTTTGAAATATGACAAAGAGTGCTCTGATTGGTTGGCTATTTATCCAACCAATCAGCGCACTGTGATAGCCAAAGATTGAGAGAAGTAAAAATTGACTGTGAAAATGCTTTGATTCTCTGGGTCTAGATTTAACTTCCTTCGTCCGGATTTCAAATGTCTGGCACTTTTCAGTGTTTAATTCCATCAACATTGTCCTGAATTTGCAGTCCAAATGGCTACATCTGCAACTGGGTGTTTTTCTTCCAATTCAGTTCAGGGCCATTCGGACTTTAGTGAATTACTCAGAACATGATTAGGTGTACATAATTTACTTAAATATTTAAATAAATGAAAGAATAACAATTTTGCAGTTTTCCTATTATCATCTGCAAACACTATAGCTTAAAAAAACTACTACAAAATAAATTTTTAGTTGCCATCAGTACTCCTTAGATGAATTTGTTCCACACTTTTTGTAATTAAAAGACAAATATGAAAATAGAATGTTTCAATAACGTATGCTTTTTGTAATTTGGTGTGTGAGGACTACAACTGTAAAAGTAATTGAAAATCCATTCTCACCTCACACAAAAGTGTACATGTCTGAAAAACAGACAGCGCAGGAACTTTATAGGCGCCTTAGCTCCATTTTTTTTTTAAACAAAATAAGGATGTATTTAAAAAGTTTACGTTTCTATGACACATACACATTTCCTTGCATTTTTTTTTTTTTTAAACAGGATAAAAGATAATGCACTCCAATCTGAATTTCTCTACCTGTACAGATCTGTAAAGGGTTGTAATTGTGGACAAGTTTTAAACAGGTAGTTTGATAAAATGCAAACATGCACGTTTTTAGACAATTTAATACTTTCACTTTTTTTTTTTGCTAGGCTAGGATTTCATATACAGAATCGATGACACCAGACAAATATCCAATATGCATTCATCTACATATCCACATTCTGTAAATATCCAATAATTTAAAGGGATAACAGGTTTCTCAATTTATTTAGGTACATAAACGTGCAAAATGGAAGCATGCACATTCAATAACTTGTCTAGAAACATTTGTCTTTTTTTCAATTTGTTTATTTTTTTTTTGCAAGTGGGTGAAATGGAATCTGTAAAATTCTAATCTCTTCCTCAAGTAGTTTTTTCACTGTGAGGAAGATAATTATCATTTGCATGGATCCTCTGATGTCTATAAAGAGCTGACTTCTGGCTGAAACTTCTCCCACATGTTGTACAACAAAACGGTTTTTCTCTCATGTGGATCTTCTCATGTATAATAAGGTAGGCCTTGCTTATAAAAGATTTCCCACATTCAGCACAAGAAAATGGTTTCTCTCCTGTGTGAAGCCTTTTGTGTGCAATGAGATTTGAGGTTTTCGAAAAACATTTTCCACATTCAGCACAAGAAAATGGTTTCTCTCCTGTATGACTTCTGCGATGTGTAATAAGGCCTGAGTTGGTTGTAAAGCATTTACCACATACAGAACAAGAAAATGGTTTCTCTCCTGTGTGTGTCCTTTGATGTGTAAAAAGACTTGAATTAGTTGTAAAACATCTCCCACATATAGAACAAGCATAGGGTTTCTCTCCTGTGTGAATCCTCTTATGTGCAATAAGACATGAGCTAGCTGTAAAACGTTTCCCACACACGGAACAACAGAACCTTTTCTCTCCTGTGTGAATCCTTTCATGGGCACGAAGACTTGACTTGGCAGTAAAATATTTTCCACATTCAGAACAAGAAAATCTTTTCTCTCCTGTGTGAATCCTTTGATGTGCTATCAGACTTGAGTTGGTTGTAAAACACTTTAAACATTCAGGACAAGAAAATTGTTTCTCCCCTGTGTGACATTTTTGTTGTGATGCTCTACTTGAGGTAGCCGTACAATATTTTCCGGAATTAAGCAAAGTCTTATCTGAATCAGTTGAATTCCAAGGAGTATTACAATCTAAGTTCTCAGAAATCTGAGTGTATGTATCTTCATCCTGTGTGTGTTTGGAGGGTGAATAAATGTCAGGGTCTGTCAGATTTATTTCTTCATAGGAGTCAGATTCCTCCTTAATAAGAACAGTTTTATATTCTATCTCTGACTGATCGGAGTCCATAAGATTTCCTTCATCACTTGAGAATGATTCCTCCTTAATATGAATAGATAAATATTGGGTCTGTGTATGTTCTGTGCGTGTATTAATGTCAGTGTCTAAGAGCTTTTCCTTTTCCTGTGAAATGGTTTCTGCCTTCACATGAGAAGAATACGTATCTATATTGGGGTCATTGAGATTTCCTTCTTCAGGTGTGGTTGATTCTACCTTTCGATGGCTAGATGTCTTTCCTGTATTGATTTGTTTTGTTGTTGTGTCAATGTTTGTGAGAGTTCTTTCTTCACATGAAGCAGATTCTTCCTTAACATCAGCAGACAAATGTTCAGTCTGCGTATTAATATCACTGTCTGAGGAACTTTCAGCTGTGAAGGCAAATTCACCTTCTCTATGTTTAACAGATTTCATATCCTTGAAGGGCTCACATTTCCTTTTGGTTTTCATTTTAACCTTTCCCTCGGTGAGACAGTTTTCTACAGAAAATGCATTGTGATACCCATTATCTGTATATTTGTCCACAGAGTCACCTATAAAAATTAAATGAAAATCGATAGTTAATACATTGCTAAACACAAATACACACACCAGTCAAGGCATAAGACTTTGTTTTCCCCACAGAAGTCTCACTTTAACAGTGTTCTCACTACTGCAAGAGATTCTGGGTAGGAATAGGCAAATTAGCTCAACAAAGAACCACATTTTTGCTTCCTTCCACTTTATACACGGATTCCTTGGAGTATGTGTCTGCTGTATACAACAGCTTTGAAACACAACTCAGGAAGACATGTTATTGTAACCCCTTCACGCCATGACATCTGAAAATACTAGGCTTTAAAAGCATTTAGGATGGCATGGAACATCCCACTAATAAAATAAACACCAGTTGAGGGTTGCGCACCACTAGACTCAGTTACAGCACTTTCTCTCCCATTTCAACGTGAATATATTTATTATGCAGAAAAAATAATAATGCTAGACAAAGATAAGCATAAAAATAAGAAATTACCCTCGTATGTGTCTCTAAAAACATATTATAATGACAATGATGTTCACAAAGTATGAAAAAAAATGAACACACCAAAACAAATAGAACACTCCAAGTATCAGAATTTATAGATCACACCGCAGTACCTAGTATCCTAGAAGTGTCAGTTTGACTTCTTACCTGTGGTCACTCGAGTGCCGTTCCTTGCTTTCTCACAGCCAGAAACTCTCTTTATTGAAAGACTTCTCAGCCAATGAGATGGCCCTGCAGAGCAAGGTTTTGCTGGGGAGAGCCAATACCAAGCTGTGAGGAGGCAGGGAGAGGAGCCCAGCAGATATCAGGTACAAAGTCAAACCTTTTCTTAAAAACAAACCGTTGACTGCATACATTGGGGAGCCAGAGAATTTTTGGCACCAAAACTACTACAGCGAACTGTACTGGTTATGGTGCTTGAAGTTTGTCTTTAATTCCAATCCTTTTTTTCTTCGTCTATCAGTAAAATAGTTGACTCAGCCGAGTCTTCATTTAGACTCATTGGCACAGCCAATTTCAGCATACTACAACTTAACAGTACCATTCGCTCTTTTGCCCATCCAATACTTGACCTCATTGTCCCCAGTCGCAAAGAACTTTTATCATAGTGACCTAGTGAAATTATATGAGACTTGTTTGAACTATAGCCAGCTCTCCTTCAGAAAAGTAATTGCTATTCTATAATAAAGTCGAATCACACAAAGAGATTGCAATTAACCTCCTCAAACATAGCTCCAATGTATTACCCTTTCAGAGTCATGCTGAGTATCCTAGAGTTTCAATGTAAAAAGTACACAATCCAGCAAAAGCTTCTCTGACCAATCATGGAAGTCAAACACAGAAACAATTGAACTTTTCCTTACCCAGTGACTGGAGAGGCTGGTAATTATCCATCGACACATCCTTGTTTTGAATCTGGTGTCCATCTAAACACCCCCACTCCTTCTTGGAGAAACAGACAGTGGCATCTTCATACCTAGGAACCTGAGACACACAATAATAAAGTCACCATCCAGAAACATGCCTTCATTTTTAACTGTATAATGTCCCATTCCCAGCAGCCTCACCTCTCCGGTCAGCAGGTGGATGATCTTATTGGTCAGTTCCAGGATCTTCTCATTGTTTTTCTCGTGTTTCAGTGAGTGAGGACTCTGGCTCCTCCAAGATCCTTCTAACACAAGTGGTCTAATGCTTTGTAGTAAAGGCTCACCAGGCCTCTTCACGACAATGTAATCCTACGTTTGTAAACAAACACAGGCTGTTATCACAGTATACCTTTTACTGTATTGTCCCCCGGCTACTTATTACCATTTTAGGTCTTCCCTCCAAAATATGAATCTGATCTACTGCTGGTTTTCTCTGATATCTCCCCATCTATCTTGCTCTACTAGACTGAATAAATAACTTTGTATAGACATGTGTACTACAGCAGTTTTTTTTTTAAATGTATTTTCTCTTTTCAAAATCCCTCACCTCTCCAGCCAGCAGGTAGATGATCTCCATAATGACATTACCCAGAATCCCTCACCTCTCCAGCTAGCAGGTAGATGATCTCCATGGTAACATTACCCAGAATCCCTCACCTCTCCAGTCAGCAGGTAGATGATCTCCATAATGACATTACCCAGAATCCCTCACCTCTCCAGCCAGCAGGTAGATGATCTCCATAATGACATTACCCAGAATCCCTCACCTCTCCAGCCAGCAGGTAGATGATCTCCATACTGACATTACCCAGAATCCCTCACCTCTCCAGCCAGCAGGTAGATGATCTCCATAATGACATTACCCAGAATCCCTCACCTCTCCAGCCAGCAGGTAGATGATCTCCATACTGACATTACCCAGAATCCCTCACCTCTCCAGCCAGCAGGTAGATGATCTCCATAATGACATTACCCAGAATCCCTCACCTCTCCAGCCAGCAGGTAGATGATCTCCATACTGACATTACCCAGAATCCCTCACCTCTCCAGCCAGCAGGTAGATGATCTCCATAATGACATTACCCAGAATCCCTCACCTCTCCAGCCAGCAGGTAGATGATCTCCATAATGACATTACCCAGAATCCCTCACCTCTCCAGCCAGCAGGTAGATGATCTCCATAATGACATTACCCAGAATCTCTCACCTCTCCAGCCAGCAGCTAGATGATCTCCATAATGACATTACCCAGAATCCCTCACCTCTCCAGCCAGCAGGTAGATGATCTCCATAATGACATTACCCAGAATCCCTCACCTCTCCAGCCAGCAGGTAGATGATCTCCATAATGACATTACCCAGAATCCCTCACCTCTCCAGTCAGCAGGTAGATGATCTCCATAATGACATTACCCAGAATCCCTCACCTCTCCAGTCAGCAGGTAGATGATCTCCATAATGACATTACCCAGAATCCCTCACCTCTCCAGTCAGCAGGTAGATGATCTCCAGGGTGATATCCAAGATGTCCCCAGTTACCTCATTCCGGTTTTGATTAACCTTTTCCATATCATTGAAATGTACAAAAAAACAGCTGTGGTCTTTATTTTCTGTACCGATTTTGAAAAAATTGTTGCAGCCCTTTAGGGATTGAAATAACATTTTCATTAGTTTGAGTTACATCAAAGTGAGCACAAAAAAGTGGAAACATATTCAAGTATGTTTCTTTTAAACAATCTCTCTCTCTCTCTATATATATATATCTTTCCTTACACAAGTTGTCGTTTCTAATGCAACATGTTTTAGGTTATATGTATACATGGGGCTGTGTACTGACCTCGCACAAATTATACACACAGTATATACCCAGCGGGCTGTATATATATCCCTCATACATTATATACATAGTATATACAGAGAGCTGTATTTTATCCCCAATACATTATTTCCTGGATATGTCCATGGCAGCACTACAGATGGGTATAGCTCCTCCCACTCCTTAATTGGACAGGAAACACCTACTCATAAAAGAGACTCCCTCCCCTGGCCCTACCAGACTTTTTTCCTGTCCACTTCTCAAGGACATAGGATGTTTCACCTCCTGCTTTTTTGTGGCTTACTCAGGTCTAATTGTACCCCTATCCCATATTCAGCCTCTCTCCCCTTGGAAGCCTCAGGACACGGCGCCTCACCAAGGGCGACCCCCTGGAGGATTCTCTCCTTAGCGACCGGGGAAAAATGCTGCAGTGACCCTATAGGTAGAAGCTGGATGTGCCAGACCCATTGGGGTGATAATTCCCGCAAAAGGGTACACCTACCTGCAGTATAAGTCTGGGGTTTCCTTTGCTTTCCCATTACCTGTGGTCTGTGATGAAATACTAGCCAGTTACCTGGACGAATGTATCAAAAGAGCAGTGGAAGGGTGTAAAGCTTTTCTTCCTCAAGACAGATGACCAAAGAGATCTTTTCCACAGGACAGACGTTCCTTTCGGGATAAGTAACATAGACGCTACAAGCTTGGTAGAGAGTTCTCCAGATTCCAATCATGGAAAAGAGGGCATTCTTCCTCCAAAAAACCCTCGGATCTAGGTGGCAATGACAGACAACCAAAGCAGTTCTGATGGGATGCTAGTCCAGTCCTTGGGAGTGGGAGCAAGACTTTTAAACTTCTTAGAGGTCTGTGCTCCGACAGTTCATGACAAATGGGTTCTAAAGATCATAAAGAACAGTTACTTTTTGGAATTCTCCACCATTCCTCACCCTCGATTTGTGGCTACAAAGATACCCAAAGAAACGGAAAAGGCATCAGCCATTCATTCCATTATAACTTCCCAGTCAACAGAAGGAGTAATTTGTCCAGTTCCCGTAAAAGAAAGAGGATTGGGAGTTTACTCAAGACTTTTTCTTACTCCAAAGGAATCAGGGGAATGGAGACCGATATTAGATCTTCACGAGCTGAACGTAGAGCTGTGTGTAAAAAAAATTAAAATGGAATCATTAAGTTCCATTATCAGAACCATCTCTTCAGGAGACTGGTTGATTTCCATAGAACTTTGGGATGCTTATTTTCATATTCTAATTGCTCCGCCACATCAGAGATAATGGGGTACTTGGGTACGAGATTCGACTCGATAAAGGCACATTACCCTCTCCTCAGACAGAGGTCACCGTATTCAGTCGAAAATTCATCATCTTCTCACAACTCTATTCCGGCAAGAGAGTTTATGAGCCTTCTGGGAAGTGTTTCCTCTACAATAGGCCTTACAAGGTGGGTTCAATGGATTCCTATCCCAATTTACAAACAAAGACCTGAATCAAATGATTTTACTGACTTCAAGGATCAAAAAGGAGCTATCATGGTGGCTGATTGATCAGAAGTTGTAGCAAGGGTTTCCTCTAAGCAATATTTCTTGGGTCACCTTGACCACAGATGCTTGTCAATCAGGTTGGGGAGCACATCAGAATCTCCATCATGTCCAAGGTTTATGGAAGAATCAACTTTTTCATCAATCTTCAAATGTCTTGGAGCTACAAGCAGTATTCCAAGCCCTACTCCATTTCCTTTATCTAAAGCCAAACTGGGTGAAAGTAAGGATAGACAATATTTCAGCGATGGCTTACATCAACAATCAGGGAGGTATGAAGAGCAAGACTTTAAGGAAGGTTTTGACTCTATTGATGTCCTTGGCAGAAAAGAATTTGAAAGGAATCACAGCAGTTTCATAGGTTTATCTGTTTTTTGTATAGGGATAATGTTTGCATATAAGATTTCTGTAGGTATGTCTTTTCCCTTAACTATATTGTTAAAAAAAATATTTAAGATGTAATACCAAGACTTCCTTAAAGCAGTTTTAGTGTATAGATCATTCCCCTGCAATTTCACTGCTCAATTCACTGTCATTTAGGAGTTAAATCACTTTGTTTCTGTTTATGCAGCCCTAGCCACACCTCCCCTGGCTATGATTGACAGAGCCTGCATGAAAAAAAACAACTGGTTTCACTTTCAAACAGATGTAATTTGCCTTAAATAATTGTATCTCAATCTCTAAATTGAACTTTAATCACATACAGGAGGCTCTTGCAGGGTCTAGCAAGCTATTAACATAGCAGGGGATAAGAAAATATTAATTAAACAGAACTTGCAATAAAGAAAGCCTAAATAGGGCTCTCTTTACAGGAAGTGTTTATGGAAGGCTGTGCAAGTCACATGCAGGGAGGTGTGACTAGGGTTCATACACAAAGGGATTTAACTCCTAAATGGCAGAGGACTGAGCAGTGAGGCTGCAGGGTCATGTTCTATACACCAAAACTGCTTCATTAAGCTAAAGTTGTTCAGGTGACTATAGTGTCCCTTTAAAGGAGCTTTCCATACATTCTTTCTCCGTGAGAGAGTGAGAGTGAGAAAATAAATAAATAATAAAAAAAAACACCACACACAAGGTTTCCCCTTTCCTTTTCCTCTTAATTTTGATATTCAACAACTCTGTCCTAATAGTCACTATCCGCAGATAACTCTCTGAGGCAGTTTAATGAAATGTCCCGTTTCCAAGTGAATTTTTTTAAATAGCATCATGAGTCCCAACTTTTTTTGAAAAAGGTCAAGCCCTTAACCACTTAAGCTTGATAGATAAACTATTAATTCCACCTTCAGGGCATTTAGCCTCTGGAAAAATAGGATGTAAGGCTTATAAAGCCAATCAGCATGTGAAAATTGAAAAAGATGATAGCAGCATATAAGAAATCCAGATAGCAGCAAGATATATGGCAGTAGCATTTATTTTCCCCTTTAAATGGGATTATACATTCCAATTGCAGTGATCCAACAAGGATTTAATTCACAGCAGCATAAGAAGCTTTCACACTTTCAAGTACAAGCAGCACATGAAGATTATAAATAATTCATTATTTCCTTTATATCATTAGTACTTGCATTCCATTGCCATGCTGTTTTTTCAATATATTCCCACAGAGCAGTTTTTCCGCTTTATAGACAGCAAAATAAGTAAAAATTGTTTCTTAATTCACTATTGCACATGTATATCGTTTGTACTTGCGTTCCACTGCAATGTGTTTTATAGATTTAGTCTTCCTTCCCCTTTACACAGTCCTTCTTCACTTTTGCCATCTATTTCATGCTTCAGTTAATTCAATAGCCACTATCCACAGGTAGCTCTCTGGATCAGTATTAGTGAAACATCCAGTTTCCAAATAAAAAAAAATATATATTTTACTTTCTTTCCCCTTTCTTTTTTAAAAATAGTATCAAAGATCACAGCTTTTCTGGCACTGGTCACGCCCTTAATCACTTAAAGGGACACTCCAGGCACCCAGACCACTTCTGCCCATCGGAGTGGTCTGGGTGCCAACTCCCACTACCCTTAACCCTGGAAGTGTAATTATTGCAGGTTTCATAAACTGCAATAATTACCATGCAGGGTTAACTCCTCCTCTAGTGGCTGTCTACTAGACAGCCACTAGAGGGCACTTCCGGGACCTCCAGCGTCGCTAAAATCCGTATAGGAAAGCATTTTCAATGCTTTCCTATGGGGAGGTCTGGCGCGCATGCGCATTAGGTCTCCCCCGCCGGCGGCCACGCACGCGCAATTGGTCTCCCCCGCCGGATGACGTCGCTGGGACCCTGAACCAGCACCGAGGGACACCGGCGCTGGATGCAGGCATGTCACTATAGGGTTTTTAACCCCTTCAGCAACCTGGGATGGGGGGTGTTTTCCTAGCACTGGAGTGTCCCTTTAACCTTAGTATACTATTAATTCCACCTTCAGGGCAATTTTCCTCAGGAAAAGCAGAATGTAAGGATTATTAACCCAATCAGTCATGTGAAAATTAGAAAAACAGAATTGGTAGAAGCATGTAGAAACTCCAGACAGCAACTAAATTTATGGCATTAGCATTTATTCCTTTAAATAAGTTAAATTTCCTCTCTTTTTCTTGCCCTTTCCTCTCTTTTTCTTGAGATATATATATATATAAAATAGAAAGGTGCACTCCTGGATTTGAAAACGTATTAGGTTTATTGTGCAGAAAATTCAAAGTTCAGTGGATCGACGTTTCGACCAAAACAAGGTCTTTTTAAAGATCAGAACGATAATAATTATAATAATAAATTTTTCAAATCCAGGAGTGCACCTTACTATTTTTTATATATACAATTCGCTGGTTTGCATTTTTGCATAGATTGTATATAGGTAGTGTGCCAAACCCATATATAAATCAGTATATTTAGTTATATATATAATATAATCAGTGTGTGTATATATATATATATAAAAATAAATAAAATAGGTAAACAAGGCACTCCTCCTATATTAACTCTGATAAATCAAGTGCCTAGGTGCAGTCCCGCGTCAAAATATGTAGCAATCAATCAAAAAAGGGAGCACTCCAGGTCTTCAATTAAGTGGAAAAAATATTTACTGTATCAAAACATGGTACAAATTCTGTGTAGACGAAATCAACGTTTCGACCCTGCTGGGGTCTTTATCAAGATCATTCTCGTGATCTTGATAAAGACCCCAGCAGGGTCGAAACGTTGATTTCGTCTACACAGAATTTGTACCATGTTTTGATACAGTCAATATTTTTTCCACTTAATTGAAGACCTGGAGTGCTCCCTTCTTTGATTGATTGCTATATATATATATATTTAGTTATATTATTTATTATCAGTCACTGTGTATATATTATATATTTAGTAATATTATATAATATATTATGTATTTGTGTGTGTGTGGGTATATACCGTGTTGCTGGGCTCCCGGTATATATTTATCAGTCACTATGTGTATATTATATTATTATTATATTATCACTATGGGTATATACCGTGTTGCTGGGACCAGGCAGCTCTCAGGATCCGATATTGGCAGCCATGGGGGAGGGTGGAGTGACAGCGCACGCGCAGCTCCAGCTACTTCCGGTTCCGGTCCCAGTGACCTCACGGCCTGTCCGCGCCGCCATATTGGAGGCACTCGGCGCTCTGTCTAGGAGCCTGGCTGCTCGGGTTGGTGTTCAGGAGCATTGCGGCAGGAAGGGCGTGAGAGTCCACGTGACCCCGGTATGAGAAGTGTCGCCGGGTAAGGAGGCAGAGTCCGCCATGTTTGTGGTGGCAAGGTGCCCATTCAGTGAGTGACTGGATTCTGATATCGATAGAGTAATCGATACAAGGCTGGGCAGTATGCTCAACAGATTAATTAAAGATCCTGGTGTATAATGAGATCCTATTGCGTTAATATTATTATTAATCCATTGAAGGGAGGGTCCAGCTTTGTAATAGATTTTAATAAATTGTATTAGATTTTAATAGATTTTATTAGATTTGCCCCACTAAGTGCATTGCAGGTTTCTGGTGGAGGCTGCAAGGACTCTCCTTCTCTTGGCACAGCACAAACATCCATAATATTATCCTCATTTATTGTAATACTAAAATAAAAACTATATACACCACGCACAAGGGGGGAGGGCGACGACAAATGGCAGCTGAGCGCTTTTTATCCCCAAACAACAGGGGCCCGCAAGCCCTCAGTGTTGGCATGAAACGCGTCCAGCCATTACCTGTAATGGCCGGCCAGTTCTGCGGCATTGACAGTGGCGGCAGCGAGCTGCTCCTGAAGGAACCCAGCTAAGACGTCAGTCTGTTTAAAAAAATCCTTGACTCCTTATAATGGAGAGGAACCAGGGCACTGCTGGTACCATAACCACTACAGCCAACTGGGAGTGTTCCTTTAATTTGCGTTAAGTAAATGTGTCTACTGATGGTATCCAACAGATGTGTCAAAGGCTAAATATATTGTTGGTAATACCCCTAGAAAAAATGCTTAAAAATAAGGAGAAAGGGGCGGAGCCTGACAGCACACGAGAGCGGTCGCCATTCTCCCGAGCTCCAACAAACTAGAGCAAAAACCCGCAAAAATCAAAGACACCGAACCCCATCTGACCACACAAGTACCGGAAAACAACAGGGTACGACCCGCTGAACAGGTCGATGCCGTTCTTCCAACCCGCGGCAAGGAAAACTCGCAGCCGCGGCACCAAGGCCTACCGCGCGGGAGACCTCCAGCTCGAGGCGGACTGGGCTTCCCGCATGTGGAGCGACCTTGGCCTACCAGACCCGAGCACACACGCACCAGCGGAGATGGGTCGGAAGACACAGAAACAACCCACAAACACACCCCAGTCCCACCGTGACATCGGCATGATGCTTCGAACGCCAGGGCCAAACACAGCCCAGAATCACCCGGTGGATGGAGGGGAGTCTTCCCGCGAACACACCCCAGCAAGAACCGGGGAACCTACCCCACCCAGGGCAGAAGACACAGCCCCTGCAACCAAGGGGGACATACAGGACATGCTAACAAACCTGCAAAGGAACCTCCGGCAAATGTGGGAAGCTGACCTGGCAGTGCTGAAAACAGAGGTACACACACTAACTGCTCGCACAGACACGAATGAGACAGATATACTAACCCTCAAACAAGGCCTCAAAGCAATAAACGACCAGATGCATCAAATACAAGCCCAACAAGTCAACCTCACTAACCAAGTCAGCATAATAGACGACAGGGGCAGGAGGAAAAATATCAAACTCAGAGGAGTCTCAGAAACAGTACCCTTAGAGGAACTACCACACTTCATTAGAAGGCTGGTGTCTTCCCTCATCCCAACACGACAGGCTAAACACTTTGCCTTTGATGGGGTATACCGGATAACTAAATCCCCACAAGCACCCACCGCAGCACCACGGGACATCATCCTCCGTTGTCACTCGCTAACAGACAAAATGGGCCTACTAGCCGCCCTTAAAGGGAACACCCCGTACCAATTTGAAACCAGCACCATATCAGTCTTTCGGGACTTGAGCAGATCTACATTGTTATGGAGAAAGGGAATGCAGCCCATCACGAAACCCCTACAGATAGCAGGACTCACATACCGATGGTCAACGCCCAGAACGCTCCTGGTCACAAAAGATGGGAACACATATAAGGCGTCAGATCCATCAGACAGCACTGCCTTACTGACAGCACTAGGACTCACTCCACAAGGACTACCCGCTCCAAAGACATCCAGTACTCGCCCACGCAGCACAGAAAACTCCCCTAACCGCACGGGCGGAGAAGAAGAAAGAGGCCACACGACCTGAACCCACAGACTGCTCATGTTGTTTATGCTAATGTTTTACATATGTTCACCTATGTTTTAAAGTTCACTTACACACCACTACAACCACACACTTTATGTCGGGCTCACACCACGTAGAAACAGCTCTGTGACTCAACTACACAACTCCCTCCCCCCCCCCCAGTGCCCCAGGGTCAAGGGACACAACCATCCGTGGAGCGATACACCCCACACCGGGAACCAGACATACAGGGGACACATAAACAACGCACATATTCATAACAGACGAACCCCGAGAACAAAATAGACAACCACGCTCCGAAACACAACCCACTCCCATATAGACGAAGGCCTGTTCGCTAGGCAGAAATACATTTTGACTCAACTATACACGCGGGGGTCATGGTGGACCCAACTGGCACAAAAGATAAGGGTACGTTAGACCCCCACTTCAATAGGCTCTCTGAGACTCAGAGTCCAGGGACACCAGACTTAACAAGGGGACTATACACCCACCAGCGTACGAGGTGACCCAACACATAGAATGCCGGGTAGCGGGACAACTACCCTGAAAGCCTCAAGGCCAATACATTCACCGCACCCCCACAACGTTCATAACGGTGATGACTCACCATCTCACAATTTCTCGCCCAGCAACGCCCAGTACTCTCGTAGGTACCTCGTTATAACCCATCAGACCACTATACAAAAATGTGCATTTACTGTTATAACCGAACTACTGTATGGACTTGTTTGATATGCCAACTTAGCAGTATATAATCGATGCATAAACAGAACTGTCTGTACCACTGATGATGCACGGAAAAATAAAGAATTTAAAAAAATAAAAAAAAATAAGGAGAAAACATTCTGATAAAAAAAAAAAATTGTTAACTTATAGGATAAGGTTTGTGATAGTGTTAAATCTTGACTACCTATTCTTACTACCATGGGAGGGCTGGCAGCCTTAGGCCTGGGGGGCAAATCCAGTCAAGTGGCCCATTGCACCAAGAGGATAGTAAAAACACATTTCCTGTGTGATTGAAAGGGGGGGAGGGGGGCAGTCACCTAAGCAGACACACTCACTGACAGGCACACACATTTGCTGATTTGGCACACACTAAAAAACACATGCTCACTGACAGGCACACACACACACTGTTACAGGCATACTGACTCACACAGACATACTGACACACACACAGACATACTGGCACACACACATATAAAGACATACTGACACACACACACACAGACATACTGGCACACACATATAAAGACATACTTACACACACACAGACATATACACACAAACTTTACACCCTCAAAGCCAGTAGACAGGGGCTGAGTAAGGGGACAGGGGTGGTAGTGGGGGAGGGGGGACAGGGCTGTGGTGGAGGGTATGAGCTGTAATTGGGGGGTTAGGAAATGTAGTGGGGGGATAGGGGCTGAAGTAGGTTAATGGCTACAATTTGGGAAAGGGTCTGTGGTGTGGTGATATGGGCTGCAATTGGGGGAGATGAGCTGTGGTGGAGGGGCATGGGGCTGAGAAAGGGGGGCAGGGGTGAGCAAAGAAAGCAGGTGCTGAGGAGGGGGATTAAAAAAAAACTAAAGTGTATTCTCCCCTCCCCGAGTCTTACCTTAGGCCAGCGAGGGGTGGGCAAGAGCACCAGCCAGTGAAGTCGGCCTCTCCTGATGATGTCAGGAGGAGGGTGCTCTTCTCCCAGACTCCCCAGCGGTCCTGTGAGAAGAGCAGTGAAAGTCACACTTTCCTGAAATCATCAGGAGAGGCCGGCCCACTCCACTGGCTGCAGGGAGAGAGGTAAGTTAAAAAATCAGAGTCCCCAGCCAGAGGCAGGGGGAGAGCCAGAGGCAGTGGATTCGGAGTGTCTTTTTTTTTCTGGATGCAGGCGGCCTGGGGGGGGGGGGGAGGCATTTGCCTCATTGCCCCCCTTCCCAGCCCGCCCCTGCTTACTACTGATCCTCAATTGGAAATGGTATCCAAGAAGGGCTGTGCATTTACAGCAAAGAGCGCAAAATGATTGGGAAATGCATCTCCTAGGTATTTTTGTTCCCAAGACAAAACCAATACTTTTGCTCTGTCACTAACAAAGCCCTGGGAATAGTGCAACTTACCTTTTCCAACTTTGCGCCAGTCCTGTTGGGTTGGCCTTCTTGACAGCGCTATCTTGCTTCGGCTTGACCTTCAAATAACGCACACCCAGGTTTCCAAAGGACCCTTGCAGTCAAGAGCTGACCAGGCCAATAACCAAGTTTAAAAAAGTAATGGAGCTATATTAAGCTCCACCCTTTGTCAACCAGCTGGATATACGTAAAGAAAGTAGATGGGAAATTTGAACGTACCAGTGTTAAAAAAAAAAAAAAAAAAAAGTGACAGAGACAGATGTATTTGCTATAAACATATTTTAGTCTCAACTTCCATTTCTTAAGTCACTAATGAAAAGTTATGCAAAATCTCAGTTGTTACATTTCACCAGCCAAATTGTTTAAATTTGGGAAATTTCATTAGATTTATACTAGAGAAATTGTGGACACAATGGGTGGTGTATCTGTTCTCTTATGTAGACACGGGGGGCTCAAATCATATGATTAATAAGCTTGGTCCTTCCTGCTGTCTCGTGGATAGCCTTCTTCCTTACTGTGATGAATGGCCCATTTCCCTAACTCCATTCACTGCAACATGTTGCTACCATCACTAGCGATGGACTGTGCGCAGGTGAAGAACTAGAGTCCATGTAGTTCATAATGGCACTACCCTGGCTCGTAGAAGTAGGGCAGACGTATGATAACCTCAGGACAGTGTTACATTGTAGATGCATGTTTTACCTTAATTTAAAATGTAGTATTATAAGAGGGGAATGGAACAGCTATGCTAGTGCATGTGTAATGCGTTCAGTTACTTTGTCTCAGGTAGCTGCCAGGCTGTCTGATGGGATTAGGAAATGTGCCTAGCAAGCCATTGTTAGATGTTTAACCAGCACCATGGAAGGTGAGACTGAGTCAACATTGCCACACACTACCTATTCAATACTCAAAGTAAGTTGGTCAAGGAGACCTATTGTGTTGTATGAGCAGGCTCTATTTCTCCACTGTAATTAATGTACCTGCATACTCCTCCCTATATTATGCAAACAAGTGTGTCGTGCCTAACTGTAGAAAAGGCTGTGTGCTCATAATAAACCAGTTCATTGGAGTTCGTTTTTGCATCAAGAAGAAGCTTGCTTGTCTCTTTCTTTGTTGTAACTATCTATGGTCTGCTATTGTGCAATCGCTAAGAGGACATATACGTTTGGTTAGATATTGTAACGGAGCTCTAGTCCTAGCAGGGACTCTTCTCTGCTGGATCCACAAGAGTACAATCAGGAACAAGAAAAACGCCAAACAAATATCCCACCTCATCCCCAGCAACTGGACGACACACAGTTCTGGGAGTAAAACTGGTTTTATTCCTGCCACACACGGCTTTAATACATTGCCCCTAGCATGGGGTTTCTCAGTCACAGTTACAGGGCTTTTCCTACCAGGATCTTCTGTGCCTGAGAGATGATTCCGTGAGAACAAATACATAACTTAATTATCTCTCAGGTACAGAAAAACCTGGCTATTTTATAAATTCTTTATTTTGAAAAGATTTTGTTATTTTTTGGGGAAGGGGGTACAGAAAAGAGGTGTGGGATACGGGTTAGTTTCTTGTTGAACATGTTTCATAACATAAATACATAGTGGTCATTGCATTCACATACATTGTAGGTACATTCTTGTTTGTTTTCGTTCTCATTTTTTTCTTTCTCTTGGTGGGGGGGTTAGGAGGGGGGGGTACAGAAAAGAATTGGGGTCGGGAGAGGGTTACAATACATCACATTACATCAACGTTGTGGAACAGAGTTGGTTATATCACTATCGCATAACAATAATTACATTAGTCTTAACATAAAAAGGAGGTCATGACCCCTTGTGGAGCATGGGGGGGAAGGTTACTGGGTGGTAGTCTGCGTGCAAGGTCATACCTGTTGTGAGCGGGTGTGGTACTTGGGTGGTTCCCGTGTGCCCCTTGGGGTTGGGGCTAATCTGTGTCTTGGCGTTATCTTTACATTGTATGTCTGGTCCTGGTATGTCGTTCTCGTGCGTCCTAGTCTCCATCCGGTTATTTTGGAGTTGAGGGCCATAAGAGTCCAATTTAGGGAGGAGAGATGATGGCTTTGGAGAATGTTTGGTGGGCATTGAACGTCCTATAGGTTGGGTGGGTGTCATCTCAAAGGGTTGTCAGCTGTATCTGAGATTCGTTTGTGGGTGAGGGGGGTGTGTTAGGTTGTGTGGGGGGGTGGGGGAGAGGCCGGGTGGAGGGGAGGTGGAAGGAGGGTCTACGGGTGTGAAGTTATTGGGGGGTTAGTATCGTTCTGGTTAGCCATGGGTCCCATATTTTGTGGTATGAGGTTGTGGTGTCGTGGACCAGGGCTGACAGTTTGTCCATCTCCATGGTTTCTGTTATTTTGTGTAGTACTTCAGACGTAGTCGGGACAGCGTTGCTTCCCCAGTGTCTGGCTATGGTTCTCCGGGTGGCCAGCGCGATCCGGGCCGTCATTTTGTTTTGGGCCCTGGTAAGGGTCTCGTGGGGTTTAGACAAGAGCCAGAGCCAGGGGTCCAGTGGGAGATTGCTGTGTAATGCCCCGTTTACCATGTGTGTTATGTCCTGCCATAGTTGGGCGATATATGGACAGTTCCACCATAGGTGTATGTAGGTGCCTTGGTCGTTGCATCCCTTCCAGCAGCGGTCTGAGGGTGTTATGCGCATTTGTTTCAGTCTTAGTGGTGTGATGTACCAGCGGAGCATGGTTTTGTACGCTTGTTCTTTGTGTGTTACGCAAATGGTGATTGCTGCTGTGGCTTCCCATATGTCTTGCCAGTCTGACGGGTCAGTGATGGGGCCTATATCTCGTTCCCATGCCTTCGTGTAAGATAATGCTTCAGTGGATTGGGTGTGGTGTAGGATGCCATATATGGTAGATATTTGGCCTTTTTGCATTGGGGTGTTCATGCACATTTTCTCAAAGGTGGTGAGCGTGGTAGTCGCTGTTTGTTGGTTATGTGGTTGGGTGAGAAAGCTCCGTATTTGCAGGAATCTAAAGTGGTCGAAGGTTGTGTATGGGGTGTTGTTAGGTAGTTGTGTGAAGGGTAAAAGTTGTTGACCCCGGAAAAATTGATGGAACCGTACCAGGTTATTGTCTTCGTATCTCGCGAAGTGTTGGGGTGTCATCCCGGGTTGGAATTGTTTGTTTCTGAGGATTGGCATTAGGGGGGATGGTGTGTTGATGATGTTGTATTTGCGGGTTACTTTGTCCCATAGTTGGATTGAGTGGATAAGTGCTGGTGTTGTGGGGGGTATCTGTGGTCTGTCTTGTCTTGGTAACCAGATGTACAGGGAGGGGAAGTCCCGTCCAGACAGGTTGTGTTCGATGTCAACCCATAATTTGAGCCCTGGTGGTGCGTGCAGGTTTTGGATCTGTGCTAATTGGGCCGCTTGATGGTAGTCCCATAGATTTGGTAGTCCCAGGCCCCCTCTCTTATGTGGTATGTAGAGTGTCGAGCGTTTAATTCTGGCTTTTTTTCCTGCCCAAATGAATTTGTCTATTCTGGATTGTAGTGTTTTGAAGTCTGTTTTGGATATCGGGATTGGCAGGGCTTGAAATAGGTAGAGGAACCGCGGTAGGAGGTTCATCTTAACCGAGGCTAGGCGCCCCAGCCACGATATGGTTAAGTTTTGCCATTTATCTAGGTCTTGGCTCGCCCTTTCTAGTAATGGGGGGTAGTTCAGTTGGTACGTGAGTTGTAGGTCTCCCGGTATGTGTGTCCCCAGGTATTTTATGCTCTGTGTCTCGTAGCGGAAAGGGTAGTTTGTTTTGAGTGCTTTTATGTCGTCTTCAGGGATGTGGAGTGGTAGTGCTTCGGTCTTGTTTATATTTAATTTGTATCCCGATATTTTAGCATAATCTTCTAGAAGGGTTATGAGTGGGGGCAGGGAGGTCATAGGGTTCGTTAGCGTCAGTAATAGGTCGTCTGCATATGCCGAGATTTTATATTCCTCTCCGCGGATCCGGATGCCGGAGATGATGTCGGTTTGGCGTATTTTCTGTAGAAGGGGTTCTAAAGATAGGGCGAAAAGAAGGGGGGAGAGGGGGCATCCCTGTCGTGTGCCATTATAAATTGTAAAGGGAGGTGGGTGGGTGTTCGGGATGAGGAGGCTCGCTGTGGGGTGGGAGTATAGATTTTGTATGGTTTCTACAAAGAGTTCGGGAAAGCCCATTTTTTCAAGGGTTGTGAATAGGTATGGCCATAGTATTCGGTCGAATGCCTTTTCAGCGTCTAGGGAGAGGAGGAGGGTCGGTTGTCGTCGGTGGTTCACTGTCCAGATTAGGTCGTATGTTCTCCTGGTGTTATCGCATGCTTGTCGGTGTGGGATGAATCCGACCTGGTCTGGGTGGATTAGTTTGGGGAGGATAAGGTGGAGGCGGTTGGCTAAGATTTTGGTGAATAGCTTAATGTCGGTGTTGAGCAGCGATATCGGTCTATAGTGGCCTGGATCTGTGTGTGATGTATGGGGTTTGGGGAGCAGGCATATGTTGGCTTTAATCATGTCTGTAGGCGGGACCTCCCCATCCATGAGTGCCGTGAATAAGTGTAGGAGGTGTGGTAGGAGCAGCGGTGAGAAGGTTTTGTAGTATAATCCAGAGAAACCGTCTGGTCCTGGGCATTTGTTGGGCTTTAGTGTTTTCATGGCTTGGGCTATCTCCTCGAGTGTGATAGGTGAGCGCAGTGTTTGTTTCCCAGCTTCCGTGAGGTTGGGCATAGGGATGTCGTCTAGGAAGGCCTGTATGTTATTTCGTGTTTGGGAGGGGTTGTTTCGTGATTCGGGGTCGTGATCGTATAGTGAGGCGTAGTAATCATGGAAGACCTTAGCGATTTGGTTTGGAAGGGTGTGTTTCTGTCCGTCCGGCGTTGATATGTGCGGGATGTGTTTGTTGCATGTCCGCTTACGGAGTCTGTGGGCTAGGAGTGTGTCTGCCTTGTTCGACTTTTCGTAGAACATCTGTCTAGTCCATTGGAGGGCTTTTTTGGAGTCCTGTGCCATGAATGTCTGTATTTCCCGTCTCTGCTCCTGGATTTGGGGCATGAGGTCAGGTGTAGGGTTTGTTTTATGTTGGTGTTCCAGTGTTCTTAGGGCTGATAGGTGCGTTTCTAGTGTTTGTAGCTGCTGTTTTTTGTGTGCCGAGGCTGCCGCTATCAGTTTGCCCCGTATGACCGCTTTATGGGCTGCCCACAGGGTGCATGCTGAGGTAACGGAGCCTCTGTTGATGTCAAAGTAGTCCGCTATGTCGGTTTGGATTTTATTTTTGATAGAAGTGTTGTGTAGGTGGGTTGGGTTAAGTCTCCAGGACCAATTCCTGGTCGTGTGTGGTAGGGTGAAGGAGAGGAGTATATCTGCGTGGTCTGACCATGTGATTGATCCTATGTTTGCTTTTGTGATGTGTGGGAGTAAGGAGGGGGAAGTGAGGAACATGTCTATACGGGAGTAAGAAGAGTGTGGGTTTGAGTAGAATGTGTAGTCTGCTTCAGTGGGGTGGAGTATCCTCCAGGTGTCTACTAGATGTGTGCGGGAGACAAAGGCTTGGAGTGATTTGTCATTTCGTGTGGGAGGCAGGGGTTTTGCTTGTCGCGTCTTTGTTCGTCGTCTGTCCAGTTCAGGTGCCATTGTGGCGTTGTAGTCTCCCCCTATTATGAGGTGGTGGGAGGAGAAAAGACGGAGGTGTGTCTGGAATGTGTGCCAGAAGTGTGTGTCGGGGTGGGTGGGGGCATAGATTGAGGAGAAAGCGTATTTGTGGGGCCCTATTTGTCCCGCCACTGTTATATATCTCCCTTGGGGGTCCGTTACTGTGCGTGTGAAGGTGATGGGGCAGGTCTTGCGTGCTAAAATGGCTACTCCGTCTCTTTTCCCCTGTGGTGAGCTAGCTAAGTAGCACTCCCTGTAGTGTCTACTCAGGAGAGGGAAGGCTCTTGTCTGTTCATAGTGGGTTTCTTGGAGTAGAATTAGGTCGGCTTTGGTGCGGTTGGCCCACCGGAGAAGTCGGTGCCGTTTAGCTGGGTTATTCAGGCCTTTACAGTTGATGGATATACATGTGAATTGAGAGGGATTAATGTTGCCCTTATCCCCTGGTCCTGAAGTGGGGTGTGTGTGCGGTAGTGAAGGCATCTCCAGTTCCTCTCTAGGGGGTCGTGTGGCAAGATGGGGGTCAAGGGTGTAGTATGGGAATCGAGGGGGCAGGGGGTTAGGGGGGGGGGCTAGGAGGGTGGGGGGGGAATATGAGTGTGGGTGTTGGGTGCTAACCTGGTCTTATGGTCGTGTTGCCAGGTCGTCCTGGGGGATCAGAGTATCCGTATGAGTCTGGTGGGGTCAATCCGTCGGTGGGTCGAGGAGGTGAGTAGGTGGTCGTACGTCTGTGTTGGCAGCGTCTACTCGTCCCTCCCGGCTTTACTTAGTACTGGGGTGTGGTTCTGAGTCGGCGTCTGTGGGTAGAGAACAGTTAGGTCTCGGTGCAGGTGACGTCATAGTCTCTTGTGGTGTGTGGTGGGTTGTCGCCATTGCCTATTGGCTTGTAGTATGAGAGGATTTAGGGCCTCTGTGTGTCTGTGAGGCGGGGTCAGAGTACGTGGTCACCTCGTTAGGTTTCAACATGCAATATGGAAGATGAGAAAAAGGAAAAGGAAGAACCTGTGAACTATATACAATAAAGTTAAACATTTCTTGCTATGCATGTTACATTTTGCATTTTACATGTTGCGTTGTACATTTTACACTTTGCATTTTACATTTCGCAGATTACGTTTTACATTTTACATTTTACAATTCACATTTTACAATTCTCGCCCTGGTTGTCCTGGACTGTGTATGTATGGTTCTTGTGTGGCGTAATGCCTCTGCGTGTAGTTATGTGGGTAGAGTGTAGCTCGTGCCACGGTGGAAAGGGTCTGGTTGGTGCGGTGTTTTGGCTGTGCGTGGAGTGTCTTTGCATCTAGTATGATAGGTGTGTGTTGTCCCAGGTGCCGTGTGGGTTGCGGCTGCCATTGTTGGCTGAGGTGTGGTGCCTGACTCATGTGTTCAACACCTCCACCTGTCTTCCTATTCTCGTGTGCTCGCTACGGTTTGTGGTTGCAGTGGCTGGGCTGTGGGTTCGCCCCTGTGAGTGTGTTAATGGTTGGGTGGTTTGGCATGCTGTTATACGTGTGCTTGCTCACAAGGTCAAAACCTGGCTATTTTAAACCTCTCAAAAATACATTTTAATAATTTCAGAACCCCACGAAAGTCATATCACCGAATAGTTTTGATCCGAGTGCACACTTTGCCAAAATATCACTCAGATCCCTTCATTGGTTCGGGAACGCCATTCAAATGAAGTTTTGCCCAGTCGGCTACAAGGTGATGCAACAAAACAGCTCCAGAGAAAACAAGGCAACAATCGGTCATGTTTCGGGGGTTCTCACACGAACACTGATGAATCCATTCCTTGGCTGTTAGGGTACAAATGCTTCCCTGTTCGGTAGTTATTGCCTCCCGAATGCCATTCTCCTTATTGTTCACGCAGGCGATACAAGGTCTGAACGATTACACCATCGGTAACAGACGTCAGGACCGCATCGCTTCCAACTGAATCGCCGGCAAGGAGAGATGATGCATTCGCTATCTAAGTACAGGAATAAGTGATGTTTAAGTCAGTTAATGAACAAACTTACAGCCACGATCTACAAAGTCTTATTCTCATCGAAGGAAAACATGAGCTTCCTGTGAGGATTTTTGAAGTTAAACCAATATTAGGTGGATGCTTTCCATGTGTTGGTTACCCCTCCTGACCCAACATGGTAGCTCAACATCAATGTACATCATTTATGAAAAATGTATGCTGTTTTACTACTTTTTGAAAAAAAAACCACGAAGATTTGATGACCGTTGTCCTTTAAAAGTGTGTGAACTTTTTTCAGCTCCTGTTCCTTATTGGATCCTGTTTTTAAGTTACTGGTTGTATACAAGAATGATTGGTGTGACACAGTGCTTTACAAATTCCCATACAATATAGAAGCCAGGAACAAAATATACTTCTGGAAGAGCAGGAGAACCACCTGTGGGAGTGTTTTATTGACAAGCGGGTGAGGCTCGTTTTTTTTTTTTACAGTGCTTTAAATTGTGGTCTATAAATTTGAAAGCACAAAGCTAATTTTGTGCTCTTTAATTAGAATTTAACTTGTAATTTTTTAAAAGTGACTCTACTAGGAATTCTTAAGTTCTGTCATTGTCTTCTTCATGTCCATCTTAAGCTCCTGGTACTTCGTCTTCCACAAGCTTGAGTTATTGTTGTACCCTTGCACAAACAGAGGTATATGGAAGTTCACACAAAATTCTCAAGAGAACTTCTTACAAAAAATCCTTTTCCCACAGCCATTACTAGGGAAGGCTACTAGGAAATTAAAAAGAGACAGCTAAAACCGCTCCTTTTTTTTTTATCAGCCTCAACACTGTGCATTAGACAAATAAGTCCCAACTTAGGCATCGATTAAATATTGTTGGATAGGCTTTCCAAATCATTTACTATTTTTGGAGAAACTTTTAAAATGAAATATAATTACATTTTTTTTAAAAAGTTTAACATTTTAATAGTTTTTTAATATATATTGCTGATTTTTTTTATATATATATATATATGATGAAGGTTTGTACATTTCAATATTTTGGGAAAAAAAAGCATTTTAATACTTTATCAAAAAATATTAAATCAATGTTTTAGTAATCTGAGATTTTTTTTAAATTTTATTTGAATTCATTGAAATTCCAAAACGGTCAATGTGATTTGTGTCAAAAAGATTATCTTGCCGAATGGTTTCACACTAATTAGAGCATAACATGTTAATTTTTGGCAGTTACCTCCAACCCTTGATATTCCCATCTTCAAAGCAGACCTGTCACTTTGTATGTTTTGCTTTTAAATTAAGCCTTTGTGCTCCTCTACTTTCCTTTGTTCTTATTTTTATTTTTTTAAATGCACGTTAGCTTTTTTTGGTTATACATACAATAAAGAAAGAAATACTTTTTTGGTATGTGTGATCTTTGGCAATAGGCAGCGCATAATACTCACCTCAAAACTTTTTTAATATAATAATCCTTTTATCAAGTTTTGAAAGGAAAATTGATTTTTTTAAAAAGTATTATATGTAAAACAGAGATATAAAATCATCGCTATCTTTAGTATATGATAGGATCATTCGGCCATATGCATACACCTCGGGTCGAGCATTGTTTGAAGCAGAGAAGACCACAAACACTAACTGCTGGTTTTTTAACACTGTCTGCCCCAAGGTGCATGTATATGGCTAAATGATCCTATCATATGCTAAAGGTAAAGGTCGGATTTCCTTTTGCATATGCTAATCTGCTCACAATCCATCAGCCAAAAGAATCCCACAATAGGGCAAATTGCAGACATTGTTGACAGAAGAGAACAAAATGGCAGCACCCAGGTATTGAGATCCGGCACATGGAATAAAATTCAATGAATATAATTAAAGGCAAAGAAAACATGACAGTGTCACTTTTACAATCATTGGAAAGTAGGAGGGAGGAGATACAAAGAGAACACAGCTAATCTATAAAGTCATCTCTCGTTATAGGGTAGGCCAACTGCCCACATACAACGCACTTTTCACAGGACAAAAAAAAATTAAGAATGTAATAGTAGGCATACATTTGGTTTCTGAGCTCAAGAGCTGTACTTACACCCCTATTTTCTTTTTATTTTCTTGTCATTTGTATATTAAATGGATACTCTAAGTTCCAAAACAACTTTAGCTTAATAGTTTTTTTGTGTAGATCACGACCCATCCTGTCCCACTGCTCAATCTTCTGCTCACCTCTCCTCTGCCAGCATTTATATCAGAGGAAGTGAGCGCTTACCTTCGGCGCATTCCCACATGGCTGGTCAGGATCCAGGGTGTGCCACAGCAGTGCTCACATCCAGTGTGTTAACTGCCGCTGTGCATTCAAGACACTTAAAGGATCTACCTGTGAGAAGTTCCAAAGTCATGCAATCACTAATAGAAAATCACAGCTCTGTTATGGCTATATATACACATTATAAATGGCTGGGATGTTTACTTGATAGCGCCCCCCCCCCCCCCCATGTGAGTGGGTGTAACAATTATGTTATTAAAAGTGGAGAGTCTACAGTGTCTATGGTCAAAAATGCTGGCAGGAACTGTGTATGAACTGACGCAGGAGCGTCAACTAAGGTAAGTTTTCTTACACAAACCCAAAGTCCCAATTTATGTTTTTTTAATCAATTGTCCCTGTATGAAGAGTAAAAAAAATATCCCTAAAACATCACTGAATATTGCAGGTCCGATATACATACCAACATGTATATATGAAGATAGGGGGGGGGGGGGGGGGGGGGGGGAAGACAAATACACATATTTAATACAATGAATGTTAACATTCAGCTCAAGAATACAGGTTTTTTCCTATATGTATCCTTTGGTGTTTAATAAGACATGAATGAGTTCGAAATCGTTTTTCACATTCAGAACAAGAAAATGGCTTCTCTCCTGTGTGGGTCATTCTATGTGTCACAAGACACGAAGGACGATTGAAACCTTTACCACATTCTGTGCAGGAATACAGTTTCTCTCCCGCATGAAGTCTCTGATGTCTAGTAAGATTTGACTTAAAGGTAAAGCACTTCCCACATTCAGAACAAGAAAACGCATTTTCTTTTTTATGAATCCTCTGATGTTCGGTGAGGTTGGACTTAAAAATAAAACTTTTTCCACATTCGGAGCAGGAAAATGGCTTTACTCCCGAATGAATCTTCAGGTGTGTATGCAGCTTTGAGTGTACTGAAAAACATTTTCCACATTCAGGACAAGCAAATGGTTTGTCCCCTGTGTGTATCTTTCGATGTGCAAGAAGATTTGATCTACGTGTGAACACGTTTCCACAAACACGACAAGAATATGGTTTGTCACCCGTGTTATTCATTTGATCCTTATTAAGATCTGCTGAAGTCATAAAATATTTCTCCTGTGCAGAACAAGCTGATGATGAAGGAAAAAAATCACAGTTTGACTCAGGCAACTGCCAATTTGCAAAAGACAATAGAGGAGATGCTTGTTCTCCCTGTCTATTTTCAGGGGGCATATAACTGTTCATGTCAGTGAAATTTCCTTCTTCGCATTCGGACAGTTTCTCTGCAACACGAGTAGCTGTATAGTCTGACTGTGCATATCTGGTGAGTGTATAACTATCTGTGTCTGAGAAATCACCTTCATCAGATACATATTCCTCTTTGATATATGTAACTGTATATTCTGCCTGTGTGTGGTCTGTGGTGGCACAGATATTAGCTTCTGGGAAATCTTCTTCTTCAGACAGGGCAGATTCTTCTGTAATTTGTGTAGGTGACTGTTCTACAGGTATACACAGGTCAGAGAGATTAACTTTAGCGAAGGTTGATTCATCCGTTCCACATTTAGCAGATTTCCATTGTACCTCCCATGGATCATCTGTTCTGGGATATGTTCTGGTGAGGCTACTTTTCATGTTCTCTTCTTGTAGACAATTTGCGACAGTAAGGGGGCTTTGATATCCAGCATCTGTAGATCTGTCCACAGATCCACCTTTCAAAAAAGAAAAAAAAAATACATCCTGTTAAAACATTTGTGATTTTAATAATAATAAAAAAAAAAAAAGCTTTAGCACCTTCTAAGGTGGCTCTGTCACCATATGGGGTCATTGCAAGATGAGTGCTTTGATGAGTGTCCAGTATCCTTGAGGTGCAGGTGAAGGCGAGTTTTACTTACCTGAACATGTTGCTTGTGGCAGTCGCCATGTTCTTCCTGCTGGTCCTATTCAGCTCCTGTTGTTTCATCTGCCAGGAGCCAATCTAAGTGTTGTGCTCTTGCACATGAGGTCAGTGTTAAACGATAAACAATGTCTTACTAGTGATTAGTAAGTCAAGTTCTGTAAAGTGTAGGAAACATACTTAAACAAAGAAGTCCCTCTTTTGTCAACATGTATCTTTGTAGTGTGCTGGAATTTCAGTGGAATCCAAACTCAGTCAATGTGAGTATTTCTTGAAGATGGAAATACTCATTTTGAATAAAGGTGACAGAGCCGTGTTATGATTAAACCTCCTCTTACCTAGTGAACTGATCAGCTGGTGAGTTTCATTCATCACGTCCTTGTAGAGGTCCTTGTGTCCTTCTAGATACTCCCACTCCTCCATGGAGAAATAGACAGTGACATCCTCACACCTTATAGGAACCTGACACACACAATGATACAGTCACCATCCAGACACATCCCTTGGTTTTACTGTATAATGCCCCATTCCCAGCAGCCTCACCTCTCCAGTCAGCAGCTGGATGATCTGATTGGTCAGTTCCAGGATCTTCTGGTCATTGTTTCTCTCATTTATCAGTGAGTGAGGTGGAGGCACCGTGCTGGAGCTTGGAGTTTTGCGGACACTTTCTGAAGTATGAAGACCGTTCTGCAGTACAGGCTCACCAGATCTTTTTGCAACAATGTAATCCTACAAATAGAAGTAAATATCACTTATTAAAACCCACAAAATCAATAACGAAGAGACATTTCAATATGATTGCTCTAAGTTCTCAAAAAAAGTCTACACTTGACCATGACGGCACCATTTGCTGGTACTAACAACAAAAATCTACCAAGAATCTACCCTTGGCTAAAGTTTCACTAAACCCTGTTTATACGTGTAATAGAGACTACAGACTAAAGACAATATAGCTGTCACTGTGACATTACCCAGAATCCCTCACCTCTCCAGTCAGCAGGTAGATGATCTCCATAATGACATTACCCAGAATCCCTCACCTCTCCAGTCAGCAGGTAGATGATCTCCATAATGACATTACCCAGAATCCCTCACCTCTCCAGCCAG
Organism: Pelobates fuscus; assembly: GCF_036172605.1. Taxonomy (NCBI): domain Eukaryota; kingdom Metazoa; phylum Chordata; class Amphibia; order Anura; family Pelobatidae; genus Pelobates; species Pelobates fuscus. The sequence continues at coordinate 144,165,185 of NC_086326.1, read as the reverse complement.
CAGGTAGATGATCTCCATGGTGACATTACCCAGAATCCCTCACCTCTCCAATCAGCAGGTAGATGATCTCCATAATGACATTACCCAGAATCCCTCACCTCTCCAGTCAGCAGGTAGATGATCTCCATGGTGACATTACCCAGAATCCCTCACCTCTCCAGCCAGCAGGTAGATGATCTCCATGGTGACATTACCCAGAATCCCTCACCTCTCCAGTCAGCAGGTAGATGATCTCCATAATGACATTACCCAGAATCCCTCACCTCTCCAGTCAGCAGGTAGATGATCTCCATAATGACATTACCCAGAATCCCTCACCTCTCCAGCCAGCAGGTAGATGATCTCCATGGTGACATTACCCAGAATCCCTCACCTCTCCAGCCAGCAGGTAGATGATCTCCATAATGACATTACCCAGAATCCCTCACCTCTCCAGCCAGCAGGTAGATGATCTCCATAATGACATTACCCAGAATCCCTCACCTCCCCAGTCAGCAGGTAGATGATCTCCATAATGACATTACCCAGAATCCCTCACCTCTCCAGCCAGCAGGTATGTGATCTCCATAATGACATTACCCAGAATCCCTCACCTCTCCAGCCAGCAGGTATGTGATCTCCATACTGACATTACCCAGAATCCCTCACCTCTCCAGCCAGCAGGTAGATGATCTCCATGGTGACATTACCCAGAATCCCTCACCTCTCCAGCCAGCAGGTAGATGATCTCCAGACTGACATTACCCAGAATCCCTCACCTCTCCAGCCAGCAGGTAGATGATCTCCATAATGACATTACCCAGAATCCCTCACCTCTCCAGTCAGCAGGTAGATGATCTCCATGGTGACATTACCCAGAATCCCTCACCTCTCCAGCCAGCAAGTAGATGATCTCCAGACTGACATTACCCAGAATCCCTCACCTCTCCAGCCAGCAGGTAGATGATCTCCATAATGACATTACCCAGAATCCCTCACCTCTCCAGTCAGCAGGTAGATGATCTCCATGGTGACATTACCCAGAATCCCTCACCTCTCCAGTCAGCAGGTAGATGATCTCCATACTGACATTACCCAGAATCCCTCACCTCTCCAGTCAGCAGGTAGATGATCTCCATAATGACATTACCCAGAATCCCTCACCTCTCCAGTCAGCAGGTAGATGATCTCCATGGTGACATTACCCAGAATCCCTCACCTCTCCAGCCAGCAGGTAGATGATCTCCATACTGACATTACCCAGAATCCCTCACCTCTCCAGTCAGCAGGTAGATGATCTCCATAATGACATTACCCAGAATCCCTCACCTCTCCAGTCAGCAGGTAGATGATCTCCATGGTGACATTACCCAGAATCCCTCACCTCTCCAGCCAGCAGGTAGATGATCTCCATGGTGACATTACCCAGAATCCCTCACCTCTCCAGTCAGCAGGTAGATGATCTCCATAATGACATTACCCAGAATCCCTCACCTCTCCAGTCAGCAGGTAGATGATCTTCAGCGTTAGATCCAGGATCCTCTCAGTCATCTTATTCCCGTCCAAGTTCATCTTCAATGGTTCTGTAAGATGACTTACTAACAGGCTCTAATCTCCGTCCAACTTCGAAAAAGTCATACAACAGCTGCAAAAGTATTCAAAAGCAAATAATTAAAAACACAAAACATAATCTGGTTAGCGTCACCATTCCAAAACAAACAAATGTGCTAGAATGTGTACCTTTCCAGGGCGCCATGCTCATGGTATGCAAAGTATTAGCAAATTACTTATATTTTACATAAATGATATATACAGCGCATGTCCAGTAGCTGTTTATTTAATTTGAGCATGTTTTATACGGAGTGTATTTGCTGGGATACTCTATAAATTGCTGACCAGTTTAGACAGCGATGAATCCCTATACCGCTATTAAGGTTGGCTCTCTGTCTCCCATGGTATCCTCAGCACTGCACTCACTACCTCTTTGCATACAATACTTGGACTCACTTCTTAGGAAGAAGTTTATCTTGTAACAGTATTCTAGTTACATAAAACGCAATCAATAAAAAACACTAAACTGACCATCTGCTTTCCAGCAGCTTTGATGGGATAGCTATGCCATGTAACAGAGAAGGTGACTCCATTACCCTGGATGTCCAGCTCCCTGGTGGCACAGAGGGGTCTGTGCTCATGTCTGTCTGCAGACCCTCTCCCTGCTCCCCTGCTGATTACCCCACACACAGACATCACGTCTAATGCACCCGCCGGAGACTGTTACCATGGGGAAATGGAATCCTAAGCCGCCATGTTTGTTTTGGGCACAGTGCCCATTAATGTCAGGGTATGGGCTCAGCGAAGTAAACATCTCAAAACAACACAGGGGTTTGAAAGGACAGCATCTCGGCTCGCTTTAGTACCGCTGTATTTGTCCATCCTTTGTTATGTCTGCGAGAGGATTTACGTAAACTAACTGGTTCCCACAAGAATCATGGCGGCCGCACCCTCAACGAGCAGCGATACTTCCGGTTCCGGTAAAACAGGAAGTTATGTTTTAGCCAGTTAGACTACAAATACAAGCATCGGTTTCAGTTTCACTGAGTCTCGTTTAGATATATGTATGTAACGGGCTGAGACGGGAACCCCACGAACACCCTAAAACTCCGAACGCTACCGTAGCCTCAACAAAAATGGCGGCTCCGACTACTGCGCGTCATCAAAGAGCGCCTGCTGATAGTTTCCGGTTTCCAGGAGTTATTGTTAGAATTGGGGTGCATTTGTCTTCATTGGATTATTGTAACCTGTATCTTGACCTGTTCTATACTTTACTGTTTGATTTAGTCACAAAGAGGGTGATATTGACCATGTAACACTGGGGAGGGGGGAGGAGGAGTATTGAATTAAATTGAAATATATAATTCAAGTTACAATGACAGCCAAGCATCACTACCCAGGATAGGAATCATTGATAATAGGGAGGTTTGGGATTTTACGTTCCCCTGTTTATGTCAGGTCTTTACTTCACTGCGAGAACGGGTTTGGAAAATGTAGGTAACATAACCACTAGAGAAAACTGGAGAAGTTATGTTGCTTAAAGTGAACCTTTAAGGACAGAGGTCTGTGATTTTAAGGGACACTGTAGTCACCCAAACAACTTTAGCTTAATGAAGTAGTTTTGGTGTATATATCATACCCCTGCAGTCTAACTGCTCAATTCACTGCCATTTAGGAGTTAAATCAAATATTGTTCACAAATCTGTCTAAATCTGTGTTAGTGAGCACTTCTCCTTATAGGCTGGCCACAATAAAAGGCCACTCTAAAATGTGCAGTTTTATCACACAGCACAATGCCACAGATGTCGCAAGTTTTGAGAGAGCGTGCAATTGGCATGCTGCCTGCAGGAATGTCCACCAGAGCTGTTGCCTGTGAATTCAATGTTCATTTCTCTACCATAAGCCGTCTCCAAAGGCGTTTCAGAGAATTTGGCAGTACATCCAACAGCCCTAACAACCGCAGATCACGTGCAACCACACCAGCCCAGGACCTCCACATCCAGGATCTTCACCTCCAAGATCGTCTGAGACCAGCCACCCAGACAGCTACTGCAACAATCGGTTTGCATAACCAAACAATTTCTGCACAAACTGTCAGATACTGTCTTAGGGAAGCTCATCTGCATGCTTGTCTTCCTCATCGGGTTCTCGACCTGACTGCAGTTTGTCGTCGTAACCAACCTGAGGGGGCAATTGCTCACATTCGATGGCGTCTGGCACTTTGGGGAGGTGTTCTCTTCACGGATGAATCCCGGTTTTCACTGTACTGAGCAGATGGCAGACATTGTGTATGGCATCATGTGGGTGAGCGGTTTGCTGATGTCAATGTTGTAGCCCATAGTGGCGGTGGGGTTATGGTATGGGCAGGCATATACACCATATACTGACTGGTTTTCAGACCCCCTCAGAAGCCCCCAATACAGTAAAATAGAGTGGCCTTTTATTGTGGCCAGCCTAAGGCACACCTTTGCAATAATCATGATGTTTAATCAGCATCTTGATCTGCCACACCTGTGAGGTGGATGGATTATCTCAGCAAAGGAGAAGTGCTCACTAACACAGATATAGACAGATTTGTGAACAATATTTGAGAGAAATAGGCCTTTTGTGTACATAGAAAAAGTCTTAGATCTTTGAGTTCAGCTCATGAAAAATTGGGGCAAAAACAAAAGAGTTGCGTTTATAATTTTGTTCAGTGTACACACACAAAAAAAAAAAAAAGGAAAAAAATATTGCACTCCACCAAAAATCCCTTTAGAGCCCGGGGTACTCCAAGGACTTGTAAAATATAACTTTTATTTACCTTCCAGTTTAAAAAATGGTCAACGTTTCAGCTTGATTCCCTCAAGCTTTCATCAGGACATAATGTGCACATACACTAACCCAACATATAAAGCATAAAAATCATATTTACTCACCCCCACCTGTGCTGCATCCGACTCCTAGAACACCCGGACCGGGACTGCCACGGGCGACCCGACGTGGGTCTGCAACCACATGGCGTCATACTACTCAATGATGCGGCCTGGGGTCGTTTCCATGGAGACCTATACACAAATATAAAAACCACACAGACTTAAAATATAAACACAGTGATTGAAACTGGATCAAGGCAGGAGGACTAACTATATACATCAATATCCACTAAACACAATGATTAAACTGGGATCAATAATGCTTAATCTCCATTTATGCTTACAATGTTTATGAAAATCAGAAAAAAAAATGTCCCCCCCCCCCAGGTGACTAGGGGTCCCCAAACCCCTAGTCACCCCCTACCCCCCCAAATAAAAATTATCCCCCTACCTACCCCCCTCACCCTAAAAATAATGAGGGGGACCTTTAACTAAGTACGTGTAAAAAATAAAACTTACCATTCGATGTTTTCTTTCTTCTAAAATCTTCTTTTTTCAGCCCCAAAAAAGGGCAAATAAAAAAACCATAATAACCGCCGCAATTATAAAAAAAAAAAAAACACGAGCGCAAAAAAATAAATAAAAAATTCCATCTTCACCCGGCAAGGGCTCCGCGCACACTGAGCTCTGCAGGGCGGGGGAAGGCTTATAAAGCCTTGCCCCGCAATTAGGCTCAGAGCACTCTGATTGGTGGGTTTAAGCCATCCAATCAGAGTGCTCGGACAGGTAAATGAAGAGACTGACCGGTAAGTCTCTATATTTACCTGTCACAGCACTCTGATTGGATGGCTTAACCCCTTAAGGACACATGACATGTGTGACATGTCATGATTCCCTTTTATTCCAGAAGTTTGGTCCTTATGGGGTTAAACCCAATCAGAGTGCTCTGAGCCTAATTGCAGGGCGGGGGGCAGAGCTCAGTCTGCGCGGAGCCCTCCAGATGGATTATTTTTGAAGATGAAGATGGATTATTTTTTTGGCGCTCGTTTTATTTTATTAATAATTGCGTCGGTTATTATGTTTTTTTATTTGGCTTTTTTGGGGGTTGAAAAAAGAAGATTTTAGAAAACATCGAATTGTAAGTTTTTTTTTTTTGTTTTTTTTTTTTACAGGTACTTAGTTAAAGGTAGGGGGATAACTTTTATTGGGGGGGTCCCCCCCTTATTAGTATTTAGGGCCCCCACCCCCTGTTGAGGGGTGGGGGCCAGGGGGGAGGACACTAGGTCCCCCCTTTTTCTTGTTTAGGGTCCCCACAAGGTCCCCCCCCTTATTCTAGTTTAGGGCCCCCACCCACCGCTCAGGGGTGGGGGCCAGGGGGGAGGACAATAGGTCCCCCCCTATCATTTTACTTTAGGGCCCCCACCCACCGCTCAGGGGCAGGGGCACTATTTTTTTTTTTTTTTTTTTAAACAGTGAGCAGTCACAGGCTGCTCACTGTTTACTAGACATGCCCCTACTCGCGGTATAGCGAGTAGGGGCAAAATTTACTAATACCAAGTAATTTTTGCTTAGTATTAGTAAATATGGCTGAAAGACCAATTTAGGTCTTTCAGCCTTTTGGTAGATAACTCCCTAATACCGTGGGAATTAGGGAGTTATCTACCAAGTGGCTGCAAGAGAAGTCCCGAGGTGCCGAAGTCCCGAAATGCCGAAGTTCCGAAATTCCATAGTGTCGAAGTGCCGAAGTTCCGAAGTCCCGAATTGCGAAAATCCCGAATTTCGGAATGCCGAACCGAACTGAAAATTTTCCCCATGCACAGGCCTAATTGCTATATTCTAATTCAAAAAAGGATTCACAATATTATCTTCCTTTTATCAATAAGTGATGGATTGTGTAGAGACTGACCCTTAAGGATCTTTAAGACACTTATATCCAAGTAATTGATATTAAAGGCCACCAGAGGGCATAACATTTCAATTCTTGTTAAATCAGTGAAGATATATTTCTATCATTCAGTACAAAATAGGGTTCACAATGCTTCCATACCCCCTATTTGTAAATCATCAATCATGTAGACCATGTCTTGACTTCATGGGACTTTGGTCCTGACAACAAATTAAATGTAGGAGGATTGTCAAAACAATTATAACTGGATGTTCAATATTGCTTTTCTGACCACTAGAGGGCATACCTTATCCACCACAATAGGACTTACATTACTCTAATCCAGGGTTTCCCAATTAATTTTTCCCGTGGAACCCTTTGACTTAGTGTATGTTCCCCCTCCCACCGCAAATTTATTTATTTTTTCTCCAATTTTGCCCTTTATTTATGTTTTTTTTATGTGCCGGTGTGTGCTTGTATGTGCCAGTTGTATATCTGACACACAGATACACACTGGCAGATAGTGCACTCCACCCCTTGCCAAGGAATCCAGGGTGCTTCACTGGATATGTCCCAGTACCAAAATGGACCAAATATAATAGTAAAAATAGAAAATGAATCCAGGCACTCCCAATGAATTCCAAGAAAAAGGCAATTTATTGGAACCAGCAGCTACAAAGCGACGTTTCAACCCCTAAGGGTCTTTATCTGACACACAGATACACACACCTTGACTCACAAATAAATACACACACACACACACACAGATACACACAGTGACATACACACACTTGCACCCACAGATACACACTGACACAGATACACAGGCACATACAAACACACTGATACATACTGGCACATACACACACTTAGTTGCACACAAACCTTGACACAGATACACACACTGACACACTCTTTGACAGACACACACACACTCTTTGACATACACACATACACACAAATACATATACACTTTTCACCTGTAGTAGAGTGTTTCTGTCAGTTGGTTTAGAATACATACAGTGTATATGCCAGCTTGTTACCTTCTCTATAGATTCGTACATCTAAGATGTCTACTGTCAGCAGGTCCACTGTCATTGTCAATTCGACATTTGGGGTGCATTGATTGATGTTCTGTACCATAGCCTCTTCAACACCCGTGTCTCCCCTGATAATCATAAAGATATCATGGATGTAACGACCGTATACTAAAATGATATCTTTAAATGGCTCCAATATATGTTGAGATTCAAATATGAACATGTAGCCGTTGGCATACATTGGAGCCACAGAAGCTCCCATTGATGTGCCTGCTGTTTGTCTATACCAATCCAATTCAAATCGAAAATAGTTCTGCGTGAGGACCAATTCAAGGATTTCCATGACATAATCCATTGATGGTCCTTTAAAGATCTCCCAGTGGCAAAACATTTTTTGGAAAAAGGACACACGCTACCCACTTTAAAATTAATGGCCATTGACCACATACCATTACCAAGGAGGGGAGGGGACTGCAAGAAGATGTTACTTCAACGAGAATTGTACTGGATCAGAACTTTAAGAACAGTACATCCAGATGGCCTGAACGAGAAGTATACTCTCAGCGGTTTTATAACAAGTGTATGTGTGAGCTGGTATGCGATGCCCCACTGGGGGATAGGTATGTGTAGCGGAGAGCTGATTTCTCACAGCTTAACTCCACTTATATATCCAGGGGATGCAGGAACAAGTAATAAATCTAACAGGGTAACCAGCACAATCAGCAATATGATCCAAGGATATCCCATCACCTTTCCCAATAACTGGATGACACACAGTATCAGGAGTAGAACTGAGGTTTATTTACACCATGCCTGCTTTTATGAGATTCTCCCATGCAAGGGAGGGACTCACCATAATTAGTACAGTAGCCAATCCCATAGACGTAACCTCCCACATATCTCCTCCCCTTAGATTAACACTTAAGCTAATTATACAGTGTACACTTTTCTCCAATTCCTGGATGTACTCCGAATATGTGGGGTACCACTTTAAATATGGCAGCCCTGATCTGGGTGAGGAACATATCCAAAAATCACCCAGATCAGACCAGGGGTTCGGGAGTTATGGGGAGGTAAAGATTTGACCGACCGCATGGGTAAAGTATCCGAAAATAGTTCCATGTATTTTGGCCCTGCGGTGTCAGGGTTTACCTGGGTTGGGAGTCCGGCAGGCAGAGATGTATGCTCACCCTTACAAGAAAAAACAGGCCGAGGTGGTCAGGCAAGAATTCACCTGGCCTGTGAGTCGGTGCACGGGGGCTGTGCAGGATAATTCCGAGTCACAGTACTGGAACGGATAAACCAGGAGAATAGTAATGGGAAGCCAAGGATCAGAGGAAGCCAGAAGTCAGAATAAACGAAAACACAAGCCGGAGTCAAGAGCAAACTGGAGAACAGGAAACAGCAAACCGATCACCAGAGTCAAGGAACTGACACTGCCTTCTGGGAGAGGCAGTGTTTTATACCTGGCTAATGAGGCCATCAGCAACAGGTGTGCTGAGAATGTTGGAACAGCCACAGAATAACGTCCAGCCCCTAGTTCTGGATACAAGGCAAGATACAAACTTCAGGCTGTATGGTGGCTCAGAGGAGAAACCGCAGGCCCAGGACTAAAAAGTACCCAGGTTCAAATCCCTTATTGGGCACTTCTGGGGCAACCTCGTCTGGCAGTTTGGATGTCGCGGTGAAAACTGTGACATGCGGTTGGTCACAGAAAAGGGAATGAAACACACGAATTGACTGGGTTATGGAGCTTGGGGAGGATTCGTATGAATCCCCTTGTTCGTGTGATCCTTTGTACTGAATTGCTGGAGGTCTCAGCGGTGTTTGCCTAGTCGAGTGTCCGATTTTAGTTCCAGACATTCGACGGCAAAACACCGCTGTTCGGTAGTTTAAGATGGCCGCCGCCACGTGTTAGTTTCCCGAATGGCGGCCACCCAGAGGACAAAGAACACATTACATGGATTGCCAATTACCCGTTTGCAACATTGTTGCAAACGGTAATTGGAGGCACACTTATTCCTGGGTGGTCTGGTTGTTCGGTAGTTTCCTCAATATAATGAATGGAGCGATTCTACCGAACAATCAGACTAATGCTACATACATACTAAAAAAGACATCCTTACTGTAATCTGCTGCAAAGTCTTAAAGGGGTATTGTTCCCAAAAAGTCATAGAAGGTCCCTGGCTGGTTCTTAAAGGGCCAGTAATCACTGGGCAGGAGGCGAGTAAGCAGTCCCCTCCAGGAAACTGGGGCACACTCTGGTACAGGGTCCAGTCCGCTACAGTATGCGTTTCATGAAATCTCTTACACTGGTGGTCATGATGGACTCTCGTTTCATGTGCATGTTTATGGTCACTCATGTGGTGTGTTGGTCAGGTGCCCACCCTTAACCATTTACCTATTGTGACAATTATTTACCACTCCTGATGTTTTTACCCATTTAATTATTATTAGATCAAGTTATTTCAAGTGTTTGTTTAAATTAGATCAAGATTCTACATACAGGATATCCCTCCCATGTGGGATAGATTGGAGTGATGTGAGTCCTATCTGAACTGACACGGTATGCCCTCTCGTGGTCAGAGGAATTATGCTGAATTTGTTAGGATTAGAGTAATGCAAGTCCTATTGTGGTGGATAAGGTATGCCCTCTAGTGTTCAGAAAAGCAATATTGAACATCCAGCTATATTTGTTTTGACAATCCTCCTACATTTCATTTGTTTTCCGGACCAAAGTCCTATGATGTTAAGACATGATTGAGGATTTACAAATAGGGGGTATGGAAGCATTGTGAACCCTATTTTGTACTGAATGATAGGAATATATCTTTAGTGATTTAACAAGAATTGGAACGTTATGCCCTCTGGTTGCCTTTAATATCAATTACTTGGATATAAGTGTCTTGAGGATCCTTTAGTTCCGGATTGTTGAGATTTAGGCTCAGTCTCTACACAATCCATCACTTATTAATATAGAGATGATAGTATAGTGAATCTTATTTTGAATTAGAATATAGCAATATGCCTTCATTGATTAGACAGCAATACCCAGTATGGTGTTTTATTTTTCCTATGTTTCATTTTTTCTATGAGCCCTGTTTACAGTTTTGTACTAGAGCCCTCACTCCACTAGTCCTGTTTCGGCTCTAAGATGAGCGCATGATGTGATCATTGGATGGATAGCAGTAACAGGAGTTTTAGTTCCCCTGCACGCCCTCTGGTGGTTAATTGTGGAGAACCAGGATCGGCACACCTTTGGCAACAATTGGTTGTAAGTTGATACTCTTTTGTTGATGTAGGTCCACCTCGGACCCTGGCTTTCTGATTTTCATAAACATTGTAAGCATATATGGAGATTAAGCATTATTGATCCCAGTTTAATCATTGTGTTTAGTGGATATTGATGTATATACCGTATTTATCGGCGTATAACACGCACCGGCGTATAACACGCACCTCATTTTTAGAAAGAAATTCCAGGAAATTTCCCCCCCTCCCATAGTATTCCCCCCTCATCCCATAGTGTTCCCCCCTCATCCCATAGTGTCACCCCCTTTCCATAGTATTCTCCCCCCCCTCCCATAGTATTCACCCCTCCCATAGTATTCTCCCCCCCTCCCCTCCCCTCCCATAGTATTCTCCTCCCTCCCCTCCCATAGTATTCTCCTCCCTCCCCTCCCATAGTATTCTCCCCCCTCCCCTCCCATAGTATTCTCCCCCCTCCCCTCCCATAGTATTCTCCCCCCCTCCCCTCCCATAGTTTTCTCCTCCCCCTCCCCTCCCATAGTTTTCTCCCCCCCCTCCCCTCCCATAGTTTTCTCCCCCCCCTCCCCTCCCATAGTTTTCTCCCCCCCCTCCCCTCCCATAGTTTTCTCCCCCCCCTCCCCTCCCATAGTTTTCTCCCCCCCATAGTATACTTTCCTCCCCCTCCCCTCCCATAGTGTACTTCCCCCCCCTCCCCTCCCATAGTGTACTTTCCTCCCCCTCCCCTCCCATAGTGTACTTTCCTCCCCCTCCCATAGTGTACTTTCCTCCCCCTCCCCTCCCATAGTGTACTTTCCTCCCCCTCCCCTCCCATAGTGTACTTTCCTCCCCTCCCATAATTACTTACCTGTCCTGAAGCGTGGGCCGGCTTCACAGCGCGCACCGCGGTACAGGAACGTTAATTTCAGGTTCCGGTTTCCGGCGGGACTGAAAGGAAGTGTGCACACTATTGTGCACACTTCCTTTCAGTCCCGCCGGAAACCGGAACCTGAAATTAAAGTTCCTGTACCGCGGTGCGCGCTGTGAAGCCGGCCCACGCTTCAGGACAGGTAAGTAATTATGGGATATCGGCGTATAACACGCACCCACGATTTTTCCCCTATTTTCAGGGGAAAAAAGTGCGTGTTATACGCCGATAAATACGGTAGTTAGTCCTCCTGCCTTTATGCAGTTTCAATCACTGTATCAATATTTTAAGTCTGTGTGGTATTTACATTTTATATTTGTGTATAGGTCTCCATGGCAACAACCCCAGGCCGCATCATTGAGAGTGATGCAACGTGGTTATAACTCTTTGTTATAGGTTTGTGTAAAAAAACTAAAAAAATCTAAATTTGACTCCAATATTTAGCAGAGATTGGCGGTGAAATGGCTATGTAGAAAGTGTCAAAACAACCTTAGGTAAATAGCCTGTGATGTCTACTTTATATAAATATATACGTTTGTGTGGCAATTTTGTTTTCTTTTATGGCTATTAAGCTTACAAGACAAACATACCAGATTCTAAAATCGCTCCACATTAAAAGTTTATTTTGTTCCTTGTGATTTGTGACCTGTAACTATCAAAAAAAAAAATTAAAATCCCAGACACATTATATATTCTCTAAATCAGAACAACTAAATACATTTATTTTAATTACTTTCCTTAACCTGCACTAATTGTGCACACATTATTATTGCCAAAACTAAAAAAAAATATTTTCCCTCTTTTTGCATTTTTTTGTTTTAATAATAAATAAGCATTTTATGTATATATATGTAAGATCAAATTAAAGGCCCTTTTGTCCTTTAAAAACGGTATATAATATGTGTTGGTGCAATAAAACGCAAACAACAAAAAATACAAAAATTGCTTGTGTCATTAAGTGCAAAACAAGCTTTTGAAGCTCTGTCCTTATGTGGTGGAATCTCGGTAAAAATAAATTTAGTAGGCCGAGATTACCACGTGGCATGTGTACGTGCATATGCTGACGTATCGATCAGTTGGTTGCACGAGGCAAGATACGATCAGTAGTGTACGGAGCATGTGCAAGAATACAGGATATAGTATTCCCCTCCTCCATTGTGCTGGACAAGCCATGCGGTCAAACAGGAAGTTAATTCTTATTTGTGTTGATTGGTTAAGAGAATGTGCGGGTGGAGCTTAATATGGGAGGAGTTATATACCTATATAAGGAGCCTGCACTATTGTCCGGGGCTCAGAATTTGCTGTATTTTGGTGACGCTAGTCCCTCTGAGTCCCGATCGGTGATCCAATAAAGAATCTCTTCCTTCCTGAAGAAACCTGTGTACATCTCTCTGTGCTTGGCTTCCGTCAGTTTCTCCGGTATCATTTGGTGCATTGGCCGGGAAGCTCATCGTTCAACGGTAGCTGAGAGGCAGAGGCGTGAGACGGTCTATCTTTGCCCACGTTCTCTACGGCTGCACCCCTGAACTTCTGCGTGGACCTCCCTTCGTCTCGGCGCCACTGGTCCGTTGTCCAGGAGATCATCGGCCTCTACGTGAGAAGTGCTGGGGTGTCCCCGTCGATGAGTGTGAACTCAGGTTCAGGAACGAGGAGGTAAGACAACTGCTGTTTTAGACGGCAGGACCCACTAGGGGTATACCGATTGTGCGGTAGGCCCAAAGGGGTTTTGAATCTGTGTATCTGCCCCCTCTGTCGGAGGGAAGGAGCGAAGGCGCACCGCTCGATCGAACGCTCTTTAGTCAGACCGTTTGATTTTGTTAGTCAGGCGGGGTCCTGGTGTAAATAGCCCTAGCCGGACACCGGTGTCTTGTCTAGACTAGCGTTCTAGGGTGTAAATTACGTTCGCTAGGTCGGAGGGACCGGGAGACTAAGCGGCGCCTGTGTAAATTCGGTTCGCTAGCTCTCAACCTATCTGGGCTAAGTGGGAAGGCGTGTAAATTTGGAACCCACTAGACTTTTGATAGTGCGACTAAGAGGCGCCTGTGTAAATTCGGTTCTCTAGCTCGCTATATGTGGTGATTGGGCAGTGTGGCTAACCAAAACGGGTGTATATAGTTTTAGGTAGTCCATTCAAGGTACTGGCCAATAGTTTAGTTGGGAATTGTAAATGTGTTAACGATTGTTTTAGTAAAGTGTATATCTTGTTAGATAGCGCGAGCTCAGCCGTCTAGCGAGAGTGTTAATAGTGTGTTGCTGTATCATAGTGCACGGTACCATAACCCTGTATATTTACTGACACTGTATATAAGTACTAATCATTGTCGTCAATTGCATGTTTTAACACCATAACCACTAATAATTGTATTGTGACCTTAACTTGTGCTTTGACCTATGCTAACCGTACTGTAACCGCTATTTGTAAAAGACGATGTTACTGGGGTGTGTTATAGACGGGTAATTCATATATAGAGAATTATAGCGTGGGTGACTGTATAGTTACGCCAAAGGGCATAATATTGATTATCTAGTGACTGGTGTAACAGCTGTGTGTGTACGGGAATTCCCTGAGTGTTTATTGTTATTGTGTACGTTTCACTTGGTAACTGTACCACGTGGTGCTGTTGCCAGAGGAAACGGGTGTGACTGTTGAATAGTACGCGTGTATAGTATTCGTTGTCGACGACGTTCCATTGTTAAGTATGGGTGCGTCGCAGTCAACGATTCCGGATCCCTTAGGATGTATGGTAAAGAATTTTAAAAAGGGATTCAAAACTTGTGATTTTGGGGTTAAGATGTCTCCTGTACGTTTGGTTACTTTGTGCACTAGGGAGTGGCCTACTTTGGTTGCGGCATGGCCGCCACGTGGCAGTTTGGATCCAACTCTGGTACAGCGCTTACACGTGGCTGTATCGGGTAGGCCTGAACTTTACGGCCAGTTTCCTTATATTGATTGTTGGAGACAGGCCGTAAATGACTCGCCAAAATGGCTCCAGACATGCCACGAGGAGCAATGTCGCCTCATGGTAGCTAGGACTTGTTCGTCCACTAGGACCGGTGTTAGGCCCATTTTGGACACGCCCCCTGAGTCCGAGATCCCTTTGCCGCCCCCTTACTTTCCGTTAAGAGGAAGTGACGCAAACGCAGGAAGTCCTGCACCCCTCCTCTCATTACCCTCATGTAACGGACCGTTTCACTTACAAGAGGATAAAACCCAGTTTAGGCGATAATCCCCTTTCCAGATGCACAGGCAGCTACTGCAAACACCATTCTCCCGACTGGAACCACACGAACAGCTGAACAAGAAAAGCAGACATCGGCTTACACTCTTGGCAGTCAGCATACAATCCCATTCCCCCAAAGACCGAGACGACACATCGCTTTGAGGGTTAAGCAAGAACTCAAGACTGGGACACCCAGTCTGGCTTTTATTACAAACAAGTACATACAGGACACTCCCAGGGGGAGGATGAATTTAACCAATCACATGGATGTACCTCCCACACATTTCCTCCCCTTAGATTAGCACTTAACATAATTATACCGTACACCCCTTTCCCCAATTCCTGGATGTACCCCAAAAACAGGGGGTACACCTTTAAATCCAGCATCGCTGGATAGCCCTTATTCAGGGGGACAACATATCCAAAATTCAAGTAATTCGGATGAACGGTTCGGGAGATATGGGGTTCCAAAGATTTGACCGACCGCATGGGTAAAGTATCCGAAAACAGTTCCATGCATTTTGGCCCTGCGGTCGGTCACAAACAAGGGAATGAAAACAGGCGAATTGCCTGTGTTATAGAGCCTGGAGAGGGTTTGAATGAATTCCCTTGTTTGTGGGGTTCTTTCTACCGAACGGCGGGTCATTCGGTAGTTTCCATACGAATTTCTGGAAGTATGGAGGTCTCAGCGGTGTTTGCCTAGTCAAGTGTCCGATTTTAGTTCCAGACACTCGACGGCAAAACACCGCTGTTCGGTAGTTTAAGATGGCCGCCGCCACGTGTTTGTTTCCCGAATGGCGGCCACCCAGAGGACAAAGGATACATTACACTGATTGCCAATTACCCGTTTGCAACATTGTTGCAAACTGTAATTGGAGGCACACTTATTCCTGGGTGGTCTGGTTGTTCGGTAGTTTCACTCAATACAATGAATGGAGTGATTCTACCGAACAATCAGATGAATGCTGTACATATATATAACCCAGGTAACTGCATACCACAATACATACATGACATTAAAGTATTAAAGGCAGGATTACTGTACTACGCTCCACAGTCTTAAAGGTACAGTAGTCCCAAAAGTTCCAATATGTCCATCGCTGCTTTTAAAGGGCCAGCAGCAGCAATACAAATTATTACCTGCCCAAATATAGTTTCTAAAGTGCAACACGTCCAGGGGCCATAGTCAGCGGGCAGGAGGCCAGCAGCCAGGCCTCTCCAGTTCACAGTGGCGAAGCTGGTTTCGCCACATTTCTCCCCTTTGCCAATTAGACTAACAGGGTACCTGACTTTCTGCCGGTCAGTGCCCTGGTTAGTCCAGCAACCCACCCACAAAACAGAAATAACAGAGCAGCCCACCCACACTAACCGGTTACTACATCTGGGTGAGGAAGGATTTTGTCCAAGTTCTGGTGTTTCACCACTGCTGGGTGGGAGACGGGTAGGCTGCCTTGGTGGGTTGCTGAGGGGGCAGAGACCAGCGGTACTCTGTCCTGTTGCCAGCACTACCACGGGAGTAGTCTGGTGGGCGTCTGGTTGCTGGAGACTGGCTGTCTCCCCTTTAGGTGCACAGCTCGACTGCTGGAGGGGGAGACCGACTGTCTCCCCTTTGGATCCATCACACTGAGGCTGGGGAACAGGACCGACCGTCCCTATCCCTTGTGCGGTAAGTGCAGAGACTACGGTCCCATCTGCACAGTTGTGGGGCTTAACATCTCCCCTTGGTGGGTTAGGTTGCCGTGGGAGAGAGGGTGTAACAAGTTCCTCTCTCTGGATGGCAAACTGCCGCTGGGGAGAAAGGATGGCACCTTCTGCTCCCTGGGGTACACACTGCCGCTGGGGAGGAAGGACGACACCATCAGCTCCCTGGGGTACACACTGCCGCTGGGGAGGAAGGATTGCACCTTCTGCTCCCTGAGACACACCCTGCCGCTGGGGAGGGAGGACACGGCTCTCCTCTCCCTTTACTTCACACTGCCTTCCAGGCACATCACTTTGCTGCTGGGGGGCAGGAACAACAACCTCTGCCCCCTGTAACTCAGCCTGCCGCTGGGGAGGAAGGACGACACCTTCATCTCCCTGGGGTGTACGCTGCCACTGGGGAGGAAGGACGACACCTTCATCTCCCTGGGGTGTACGCTGCCACTGGGGAGGAAGGACGACACCTTCATCTCCCTGGGGTACACACTGCCGCTGGGGAGGGAGGACGCTGCTCTCCTCTCCCTTCACTTCACACTGCCCTCCCGGCACATCACTTTGCTGCTGGGGGGCAGGAACAACAACCGCTGCCCCCTGTAACTCAGCCTGCCGCTGGGGAGGATGGACGACACCATCAGCTCCCGGAGACACACACTGCCGCTGGGGAGGGAGGACGCTGCTCTCCTCTCCCTTTACTTCACACTGCCTTCCTGGCACATCACTTTTCTGCTGGGGGGCAGGAACAACAACCTCTGCCCCCTGTAACTCAGCCTGCCGCTGGGGAGGAAGGACGACACCTTCATCTCCCTGGGTCACACACTGCCGCTGGGGAGGAAGGACGGCACCTTCAGCTCCCTGAGATACAATCTGCCGCTGGGGAGGAAGGACGACACCTTTAGCTCCCTGGGACTTACTCTGCCGCTGGGGAGGATGGACGACACCATCAGCTCCCTGGGTTACACACTGCCGCTGGGGATCTGGGCCGACTGCCCAGCATCCCTGTAGGGCCGGTAGAGAGACCTCGGTCCCATCTCCACCTGCCTGTTGTGGTTCCTCACAGGACCAATCTATGAGGACCCCTACTTCGGGTTCTTCCTGCCGCCTCGGGGGGGGGCGGCTAACCTCCTCGGATGCAGCCTCTACTCTGCTGCTGTACCACTCTTCCTGCTCATCATACTCTTCGTCCATCTTTGAGTTTTGCTCAGCCATGACCTGGTTCCAGATCCCCTGGAATGTGTCCATGGATATATAACCCCCATACTGGGCCACTTGCTGCCTCACCTTGGCCATAAAATCATCTTCAGCGTCCGAGCCTTCCATACTTGTCTGCTCCAAGTCGCTGGATACCTCTGCTGCCAGGGGCGCTGCACGAATGCTAACGTTGCCCTCAATTTGTAACTCCAAGGAATTGGTGTTCTGTAGCTGTCCTTCTGGTTGTAGGAACGATCCCGCCGCTGCCACCAATTGTAACGGACCGTTTCACTTACAAGAGGATAAAACCCAGTTTAGGCGATAATCCCCTTTCCAGATGCACAGGCAGCTACTGCAAACACCATTCTCCCGACTGGAACCACACGAACACTGGAACAGCTGAACAAGAAAAGCAGACATCGGCTTACACTCTTGGCAGTCAGCATACAATCCCATTCCCCCAAAGACCGAGACGACACATCGCTTTGAGGGTTAAGCAAGAACTCAAGACTGGGACACCCAGTCTGGCTTTTATTACAAACAAGTACATACAGGACACTCCCAGGGGGAGGATGAATTTAACCAATCACATGGATGTACCTCCCACACATTTCCTCCCCTTAGATTAGCACTTAACATAATTATACCGTACACCCCTTTCCCCAATTCCTGGATGTACCCCAAAAACAGGGGGTACACCTTTAAATCCAGCATCGCTGGATAGCCCTTATTCAGGGGGACAACATATCCAAAATTCAAGTAATTCGGATGAACGGTTCGGGAGATATGGGGTTCCAAAGATTTGACCGACCGCATGGGTAAAGTATCCGAAAACAGTTCCATGCATTTTGGCCCTGCGGTCGGTCACAAACAAGGGAATGAAAACAGGCGAATTGCCTGTGTTATAGAGCCTGGAGAGGGTTTGAATGAATTCCCTTGTTTGTGGGGTTCTTTCTACCGAACGGCGGGTCATTCGGTAGTTTCCATACGAATTTCTGGAAGTATGGAGGTCTCAGCGGTGTTTGCCTAGTCAAGTGTCCGATTTTAGTTCCAGACACTCGACGGCAAAACACCGCTGTTCGGTAGTTTAAGATGGCCGCCGCCACGTGTTTGTTTCCCGAATGGCGGCCACCCAGAGGACAAAGGATACATTACACTGATTGCCAATTACCCGTTTGCAACATTGTTGCAAACTGTAATTGGAGGCACACTTATTCCTGGGTGGTCTGGTTGTTCGGTAGTTTCACTCAATACAATGAATGGAGTGATTCTACCGAACAATCAGATGAATGCTGTACATATATATAACCCAGGTAACTGCATACCACAATACATACATGACATTAAAGGCAGGATTACTGTACTACGCTCCACAGTCTTAAAGGTACAGTAGTCCCAAAAGTTCCAATATGTCCATCGCTGCTTTTAAAGGGCCAGCAGCAGCAATACAAATTATTACCTGCCCAAATATAGTTTCTAAAGTGCAACACGTCCAGGGGCCATAGTCAGCGGGCAGGAGGCCAGCAGCCAGGCCTCTCCAGTTCACAGTGGCGAAGCTGGTTTCGCCACACCTCATCCACTTCCGCTTCCTCCTCCAGTACAGGATCCACCCCCCCTCGTACTAAATCTCCCCTTCCGGAACCAGAACCCACCCCCATTAGAAACGAATATCCTGATTTGGCGCCACTTCAGACTTCCGGTCAAGCTTCATCTAGCTCGACTCGAAGTGTTTTATTTACAACCTTTTCCCAAAACCAACCTCCCACATCCCCATACCCTATCTCTCCCCGACCGGAACCCATGACTGACGCCCCTTTACGTAGCCCCATCCAAACCCGACAGTTGACTGGTGCCCAACAATTAAAGCACTATCAGATGCCTCTTCGCCTGAATCCTGGGTCAGCCTATATCGATGCCGCAGGTCAAATGGCACACGCTGACCCCGTCTTTGTATATGTCCCATTTACCACAACTGATCTTTTAAACTGGAAGACCCATAATTCCTCGTATACTGAGAAACCACAAGCCATGACTGATCTGTTCACCTCAATAGTACAGACGCATAATCCGACATGGGCTGATTGCCAGCAGTTATTAATGACTTTATTTAATAATGAGGAAAGAACAAGAATAAATCAAGCAGCCATAAAAGCACTAGAGGATAGAGCCCGTGCCTTGAACCAAGCTAATCCAGCAGCATGGGCCGCAACACATTATCCCAACACTGATCCCGATTGGAACGTAAATGGTGCTGACATAGTTCAACTCCGAGCCTATAGAGACGCTATAATTGCTGGCATGAAAGCAGGAGGAAAGAAAGCCATTAACATGTCGAAGACAGTTGAGGTGATCCAGAAAAGCGATGAAGCGCCTAGTGTCTTTTATGACCGATTATTGGAGGCATACCGCTTGTATACCCCCTTTAATCCGGAAGACGCAGACAATTCCCGAATGGTTAACTCCGCCTTTGTCAGCCAAGCTTACGGAGATATTAAGCGCAAGCTACAAAAGTTAGAAGGGTTTGCAGGTATGTCCATCACCCAACTAATGGAGGTAGCGAATAAGGTCTATATGAATAGGGATACAGAAAGTAAGAAAGAGGAAGAGCGCAAGATGCGTAAAAAGGCTGATATGCTAGCGGTAGCGATCGCAGGCGTAGATAGACGGGGCCCGGATAGAGGCGATAGATGGAATAGGGAGCCTTTGAGTAGGAATCAATGCGCGTATTGCAAGGAAGAAGGGCATTGGAGGAACGAATGTCCACAAAGAGAGCAGTACGAGAGAGACCAACCCAGGGCAGGCTACGGAAATTTTAGAGGCAGAGCGAGAGGTAGAGGAGGCCCCGGAGGGAGTAATGGTTATAGAGGGAGTAATGGGAACAGAGGAAGTGTTAGGGAAGACAGGTATATCCCAGCAGCGCAAAGGTCCCGCGATAGAGAAGGCAGGGACTTTGTAGGATTGGCTGACACGGTCATGGAGGACTATTGATACCGACCGGGCTCCATCCCCCTTGGTCGAGCGGAGCCTATGGTCGATGTATCAATAGGGGGAAAAAGGAGTGCGTTCATGATCGACACTGGTGCTGAACATTCAGTGGTGACTAATCTAGTTGCTCCTCCATCTGGAAGGACTATTACTGTGATAGGAGCAACTGGAAGAAGTGCTGAAAAACCGGTTCTTAAAAGTCGACTCTGTACATTGGGAGGCCACATAGTAAAACATCAATTCCTTTATATGCCTGAATGTCCAGTCCAATTGCTGGGACGTGATATGCTATCAAAGTTACAAGCGCAGATTACGTTCCTACCAAATGGAACAACATCTCTAAAGTTTAATGGACCTTCAGGTATTATGACTTTATCCATACCAAAGGAAGAAGAGTGGCGACTTTATACAGTGTTGACTAGCCAAAACCCTAGGAGTGATGAGACATTATTCAACATACCAGGAGTTTGGGCAGAGAACAACCCACCAGGACTGGCCCGCAATATTCCACCTATAAAAATTGAACTAAAACTTGGGGTTTATCCAGTAAGCCTAAGACAATACCACATCCCGCAGAAGGCTAAGAAGAACATTCAATCCTATCTGGATAAATTCATACGGTATGGTATCCTAAAATTCTGTACTTCCCCCTGGAACACCCCATTGCTGCCTGTTCAAAAGCCCGGTACAGATGAGTATCGACCTGTGCAGGACTTAAGAGCAGTCAATGATGCGGTTGTTAGTATACATCCAGTCGTGCCCAATCCATATAACCTGCTTGCTTTAATTCCGGGCGGGGCTACTTACTTCACAGTCTTAGATCTCAAAGATGCCTTCTTTTGCCTCCGAATTGCCGCAGAAAGTCAATGTATTTTCGCTTTCCAATGGGAGAACGCTGTAACGGGCTCAAAACGCCAAATGACCTGGACAAGACTGCCCCAAGGGTTTAAAAATTCACCTACCCTATTTGGTTCAGCTCTAAGTCAAGATCTACTGGATTTCGAGTCCATCCCAGGAGAGTGTGTATTGTTACAATATGTAGATGACTTGTTGATAGCAGCAGTTACAAAAGAAATCTGTCAGCAAGCAACGCACGATCTACTACACATTCTCTGGAAGGCAGGATACAAGGTGTCTAGAAAGAAGGCTCAGTTGTGTTTGCCAACCGTCAAGTATCTGGGATTCCATATCTCTGAAGGTCAAAGAATTATGGGGCCAGAGAGAAAAGAAGCTGTCTGCCAAATACCAATACCCAAGAATAGAAGACAAGTGCGAGAATTCTTGGGGGCAGCAGGCTTCTGTAGGATATGGATTCCCAGCTATGCGATACTGGCAAAACCTCTGTACGCAGCCATCAAAGGTACAGAGCACGACCCCTTCTTATGGACCCAAGAACAGCAAACGGCATTTGAAGATGTGAAGAAGGCTTTGATGAGTGCCCCAGCATTAGGTCTACCTGATCACACACGACCATTCTACCTGTACGTACATGAGCAAAGAAGAATGGCTGTGGGAGTATTGACACAGTACTTGGGATCATGGCAAAGACCTGTTGCCTACATGTCTAAGCAACTGGATGCAGTGGCCAGCGGACTTCCACCTTGTCTAAGAGCCGTAGCTGCAGCCGCTCTGCTAGTAGCTGAAGCCGATAAACTCACTCTGGGTCAAGAACTTTATGTACGAGTCCCACATGCAGTACAGACGTTGTTGGATTACAAAGGAAATCATTGGTTTAGTAATAGCCGTATGACCAAGTATCAAGCAATGTTGTGTGAAAACCCAAGAGTGCATTTAGAGACTGTAAACACCTTAAATCCAGCTACCCTTTTGCCACAACCTACTGAAAGTCAACATGATTGTTTGGAAGTAATGGATGAAGTATTTTCAAGTAGACCAGATCTTCGTGATTTTCCCATCCAGAACCCCGATATTCAATATTACACCGACGGCAGTAGTTATGTGAAAGAAGGGATCCGCTATGCAGGATATGCAGTAACAACAATAGACAAGGTGATAGAAGCTCGGCCACTGGCGAAAGGAACATCAGCACAAAAGGCAGAATTGATAGCACTAACACGAGCGTTACAATTGGCTGAAGGTTTAAGAGTAAATATCTATACGGACTCTAAGTATGCGTTTTTAACCACTCATGCCCACGGAGCTTTGTATAAAGAAAGAGGACTACTGAATTCAGAAGGCAAAGAAATCAAGTACGCAGCTGAAATCCTACAACTATTGGAAGCAGTGTGGGAGCCGAAAGAAGTCGGTATTATACATTGTCGAGCGCATCTGAGAGGAGATGGTGATGTAACCAAAGGAAATCGGATGGCAGATAGTGCAGCTAAGCGTGCTGCTGAATCAGGAAGACAGGAGTATGTGGGGCATATAGCTGCTCTAATACCAACCCCACTGTCTCAATGGACTCCAGTTTATACAACTCAAGAAGAGGAGTGGTTAAAGACTGAACCGGGAAAGTATTTGGAGAACAAGTGGTATCAGCTAGAAGATGGAAGAATAGTTATACCAGCATCACTAGCAGTAGAAATTGTCCAGAACTATCATAACGGGACACATTCTGGGAGAGACAGTACAGAAGAATCTCTTAGAAAACATTTCTACATACCAAGATTGTCCAACTTGACTCAGGCCATTGTACGTAGATGTGTAACGTGTGCTAAAAATAATGCAAGACAAGGACCAGTAAAGCCACCAGGAGTCCAGTTTATGGGGGGACTCCCCATGTCCGATCTACAAATAGACTTTACAGTGATGCCTAAATCGGGTGGACATCGTTACCTGCTGGTAATTGTGTGCACCTATTCAGGCTGGGTAGAAGCATGTCCTACTCGTACAGAGAAAGCAGGAGAAGTTGTGAGATTCCTGCTACGAGAAATAATACCCCGATATGGACTACCCTGTTCTATAGGATCGGACAATGGTCCAGCTTTTGTTCATCAGTGCCTACAACAACTGACTCATATGCTTGGTATAAAGTGGAGGCTTCATACCGCATATAGACCCCAGAGTTCTGGTAAGGTAGAGAGAATGAATAGAACTATTAAGAACCAGTTGGCTAAAATGTGTCAGGAAACCCAACTTAAGTGGAACGTTCTCTTACCCATAGCTCTATTGCGAATCCGCAGTACCCCTACCAGAAGGATGGGCCTCTCTCCTTTTGAAATTATGTATGGGCGACCACCTCCCGTACTTGGTAACTTAAGGGGGGATTTGAGTCAGTTGGGAGAAGGAATTACCCGGCAGCAGGTTGTAGAGTTGGGTAAGACTATGGAGGAGGTACAGAAATGGGTACAAGATAGATTACCTGTGAATATTTATCCCCCTGTTCATAGTTATCATCCAGGAGATCAAGTGTGGATTAAAGAGTGGAATAATGTACCGTTAGGGCCCAAGTGGAGAGGTCCTTATGTTGTTCTTTTGTCTACCCCTACAGCGATTAAAGTGGCAGAAGTGACTCCGTGGATACATCACTCCAGGGTTAAACCAGCAGCAGTCGATTCTTGGCAAGTTACAGCAGATCCAGAGAATCCCTGCAAGATCCGGTTGAAACGCACTACTCAGTCGGAGTAACGAGGAATTATTGTGGATTACAAATTTTATTGTTACAGGGATTTGGTACGTGAGTGAGAAGGCCATAATAAAGCCTGTCCGCTTACCATCACATAGTATATAAGCCAGGAAAGTCCCGAAGGGACACCTGTGAAGACGAGCAGAACTCCATTCCCTGCAGCCCTCACATCCTGGAAGCTGAGGCGCCGTCGCACGGACGAAGACTGAGGATGACGGCGAAAGATGTGCTTTTGATTGTGTTTATTTATATGTGTTTTTATATTCAGGAAGGTAGAGGTACCGACACTCCTAGCTGTGAGGTATGCATTAAGACTACGAGAACAGGTAATCATATTTCCCAAACCCTAATTTGGCATTCACAATACGAATGTAAAGGAGAGGTATCAAGATGTAGATACCTAAATATAGAATATAGTGTGTGCCATTTAAGAGTAGGAGAACCTAAGTGCTTCAGTCCGGAGTATCAACCTCGTACAATTTGGTTGACTCTCAGGAATGGAGATCCTCAGGGGACCCTAATTAATAAGACGGTGTTAGAATCCGTATATTCTTCGGGTGTTCTGCTATTTGATGCATGTAAGGCGATATCAAGTGGTAGAAAGCCGTGGAATGTATGTGGGGATCTTAGATGGGAGAGGACGTATGGATCTAACGATAAATATATTTGTCCCAGTAGTAAAAATAAATATGTGAGTCCTAGATGCCCAAATAAAGCCTATAACTTTTGCCCATATTGGTCTTGTGTGGGGTGGGCGACTTGGGGACAGACAGTAGATAAAGACATGATAGTAACTAAGTTGCCGACTAGCCCTTATTGTAAGTCTATGGAATGCAACCCAGTCCATATACTTATTAATAACCCCGACAAGTTCTTAGATAAGTATGGCAATTTATTTGGGTTTCAGATATACGGGACGGGTTTAGATCCTGGGACATTATTGTTTATAGGAATAGAGACTGATACGGTATCCTCCCAGACTCATCAAGTATACCATTCCTTTTATGAAGAGATGAGTATAGATAATAAGATCCCCCATAACGCCAAAAACCTGTTCATAGATTTAGCCGAGAGTATTGCCGGTAGTCTTAATGTTACCAACTGCTATGTGTGTGGAGGTACTAACATGGGAGACCAATGGCCTTGGGAAGCAAAGGAGGTAATGTCCGGTTCTGAGGCAGTTGACCAACTAATATCTACACAAGCCGATTATCATTTGAGTGTTAGAGGTAAATCTGAGTGGAGATTAAAGACCTCCATCATAGGTTATGTTTGCATAGCAAGGAAAGGAATAATGTATAATACTTCTGTAGGAGAATTAACTTGTCTAGGGCAAAAAGCTTATGATGATGATACTAAAAATACAACTTGGTGGTCGGCTTCAAATGTCTCAGAACCATCTAACCCGTTTGCTAGATATGCCAGTTTAAAGGATGTGTGGTTTGATCTATCTATCACATCTACCTGGAGAGCCCCAGCAAATTTGTACTGGATCTGTGGTAAGAAAGCCTATTCGGAGCTGCCACAGGACTGGGAAGGGGCATGTGTGTTGGGTATGCTCAAACCATCCTTCTTCTTGTTACCGATTGAAACAGGTGAGACTTTAGGTGTTAAAGTGTATGATGTGAATCATAGGAAGAAAAGGGGACCCTTAGAGATAGGTACCTGGGAAGATAATGAATGGCCTCCCCAGCGTATCATAGATTATTATGGGCCAGCCACGTGGGCAGAAGATGGTACCTTTGGTTATAGAACCCCTATTTATATGCTCAACCGCATTATAAGGTTACAGGCGGTGGTTGAGATTATCACTAATGAAACATCACAAGCGCTCAATCTCCTAGTGAAACATAATACCAGGATGAGGACAGCAGTATACCAGAATAGATTAGCCTTGGATTACCTTTTGGCAGTAGAGGGAGGTGTATGTGGGAAGTTTAACCTAAGCAATTGCTGTCTTCAAATAGATGACGAAGGGCAAGCAATAGCTGAGCTTACTAGCCATATGGTTAAACTAGCGCATGTGCCTACTCAGGTATGGAAAGGGTATAATCCAAGTAGTTGGTTTGGTAGCTGGTATGAGTGGTTTGGAGGGCTTAAGGCAGTGGTAGGTGGAGTCCTACTGATTTTACTGTTGTGTCTACTCCTACCGTGTCTTATACCCTTAGTAGTTAGGTCTGTGCAAAGCCTGATAGCAAATGTAGCAGAGAGGAAGGCTGCTGCACAGATAATGGCGATATATAAGTATAGGGCTCTAGATCAGGGAGAACCAATGCAGGAAGATGAATGTTGAAGATTCACATCATAAGATAAGTCTGGTCTGGTTCAAGGTAACTTGCGGTGTAAGCAAAACTAAGGTTATGTGATGCCTCAAGTAATTGTAAAATATCAAGAGGCATCAAAGGGGGGAATGTGGTGGAATCTCGGTAAAAATAAATTTAGTAGGCCGAGATTACCACGTGGCATGTGTACGTGCATATGCTGACGTATCGATCAGTTGGTTGCACGAGGCAAGATACGATCAGTAGTGTACGGAGCATGTGCAAGAATACAGGATATAGTATTCCCCTCCTCCATTGTGCTGGACAAGCCATGCGGTCAAACAGGAAGTTAATTCTTATTTGTGTTGATTGGTTAAGAGAATGTGCGGGTGGAGCTTAATATGGGAGGAGTTATGTGCCTATATAAGGAGCCTGCACTATTGTCCGGGGCTCAGAATTTGCTGTATTTTGGTGACGCTAGTCCCTCTGAGTCCCGATCGGTGATCCAATAAAGAATCTCTTCCTTCCTGAAGAAACCTGTGTCCATCTCTCTGTGCTTGGCTTCCGTCAGTTTCTCCGGTATCACTTAAGGGGTTAAATTGACACTTCTTCAGATCCTGACAGACCTTCCTTACGTCACCTGGGTTAGATATGGATCAGTAAAATACAGCCATGGAAGTAGATATTAAGAATTTTGTAACATTTTGAATGAACTCTCTAAGGTTAAAAATAAATATATATACAGGGTGGCCAAAATGTTGGTATACAATATATGGAACTTTGCATTATAAGTTCTAAATTATTTATAAGCTCACCACTATTCTTTCCAACCGCCACACTGATATTTAAATGCCTAAAATTTAACGGACACTTTGTTGTGTGTCAGTGTGTATGTGTACCCATATAATCTGTTGTGATGACTTTCATTGATTGAACTGTATACCTACGTTTGGGCCACCCCTTATATAATCTCAGCTGTAATCCCACACAGACTCTGCAAGAAAGCTGCTCTCCCTCTTCTGATATCATTCGGACGTTTGTTTTTGGTCCAATCCAATTTTCTCAAAAGTACTAGGGATCTATGGTGCATGCATGTCAATCGCTACTCCTGCCAATCAATCAGATGTGTCACATAGAGTTACGAGGAATCCAGTGCTTCTCTAGGAGAACCATTAACAGTATTTGTTATGCTGTATGTGACCTTTGAAAATCAAATTCTTTATGAAGTGCATCTAGTGTCGATCAGTCTTTAGAGGTGTGTTATAAGGGCATTATTGTCATTTTTTTTGCCAAGGCAACACTTTATATCGCTGACTTTTGGGACTGGGTTTATACATTACAACATCTTTATTTAGATGAAGTGGTTTTGGTGCGGAGAAAGTCCCTTTAAGAAAGAAAAGAATGAATAAGGAACCTTCTGTTTTATTTGTCCATTAAATTAGACCATGAGGCATTTAAATGTTTACAATGCTCTAAAATGTAAGAAATACTTTGAAGGTTCGGTTTTCAGAAACCGCATGTAGACTTTTAAGAGTCTATTTAAGTTTATAGCAAGGAAGGCTTTGGAAAGTTAGGAAAGGAAGGCTTCGGCCTAGGAGAAATGTGAGTCCTTTGGTGTTAAGAGGTTACTTGGAACCAACGTCTTTTTCTCAGTTAGAAAAAGAAAATGATTTTTGCCCTATGTGAATCCTCTGATGTACATTAAGATAAGACTTCTGACTAAAACATTTCCCACATTCAGGGCAAGAACATTTCTTCTGTCCTGTGTGAGTCCTGGCATGTGTATTCAGAGCTGACTTCTGACTAAAGCATTTGCCACATTCAGAACAGGAAAATGGTTTCTCTCCTGTGTGAGTCCTCTGATGTGTATTAAGATATATCTTTCGGCTAAAGCACCTTCCACAATCAGAACAACAAAATGGTTTCTCTCCTGTGTGAATTCTCTGATGAGCAATAAGATTTGCTTCCTGGTTAAAACCTTTTCCACATTCAGGGCAACTGTATGGTTTTTCTCCTGTATGGATCTTCTGATGAGTAACAAGATGGGATTTCCGGCTAAAACATTTTCCACATACAGGGCAAGTGTATGGTTTCTCTTCTGTATGAACTCTCTGATGAATTACAAGCATTGATTTATATGGAAATGTTTTTCCACAATCAAAACAATTTAGTTTCTTCTGTTTGTGAACCTTTTCTTTACATGAAGCCAAATTATGTTTTACATTACATGATGTAAGATGTGGGTTGGTTTGATATGTAGGTGGATACATATCAATGTCTTTGAGGATCCCACCCTTCTGGGACACTAATCCCTCCTTGCTTTCAGAAGATGCACATTCTGTCTGTAAATGGTCAGTGGATAAATAGAAGTCAATATCTGTAAGATTACTCACGCCATGTAAGGCTGGTTCCTCCTTTATTTGACTAGATGAATATTCTGTTTGTATTTGTTCTGTAGGTAAATAATGGTCTATATGGATGGGGTTCCCCTGTTCACATGCAACTGACCCCTTCTCAATACAAGTAAATGTATATTCTACCTGTGGATGTTCTGTGAATCTCGAAATCTCAGGGTCTGTGACATTTTCTCGTGAGGCTGGTTCCTCCTTTACATAGAAAGATCTGTATCCTGTCTGTGTATGTTCTGTAGGTGTGTAATAGTTTGTTAATGTTCCTTCTGCACACATTACTGATTTATCTTTACAAGTTTTGGAGTTTATCTGTGTCTTCATTGGCTTATTTATATTCAGATATGTCTTGATGTGATTGGCCTTATTGTCTCGTTCAGATTTCTTTCCAAAATTTACTGTTGGAATAGGTTTGTGATTTGCACCTGGTACATCTCTGCTCACTGACCCATCTGTTGAAAAGAAATATGGCTTCAATAGCTGTAATCTAAAAGGCACAAGCTGTCAATCAGTTATTGCAATCTATTATATGAAATTGCATCCCACTTGATAATGAAACCAGTATATTTACCATCATTACCATGAATAGCAAATTAAGGAGATGCACTCACAGACTCACATACAAGTCTATAAATCACATTTATTATACTTGATTAAAGAAAAAACAATCCACTAAAAAGGTAAAAAGGGACAGTTCTGATATAAACCACAGCAAATACAAACAATATAAACCCATAAACCACACAATAAACATCTTCTGCCTTTCTCAAGGGTGACTCATTATATGGAAGCCTCAGTTCCCCACATAGGCGTGCGCAG
The DNA here is from genome assembly GCF_036172605.1 of Pelobates fuscus. Lineage (NCBI taxonomy): Eukaryota > Metazoa > Chordata > Amphibia > Anura > Pelobatidae > Pelobates > Pelobates fuscus. The sequence goes on along the minus strand of NC_086326.1, from coordinate 144,135,532 downwards.
CCTATTGTATAAGGGTGTGCACCCTAAAGCACAAACACACACGCCGCGTATATACACACACACACACATATATATATATATATATACACACATACACACACACACACACACACACACACACACACACACACACACACACACACACACACACACACACACACACCCTCCCCGCTGGGTGTGTGTGCGGGCGCTGTATGTGTGTGCAAGGGTGCTGTATGTGTATGTGATGTTGTGTGTGTGTGAGGGTGCTGTTAGTGTGAGTGCTGTGTGTGTAAGGGTGCTGTTAATGTGTGTTTGTGAGGGTGATGTATGTTTGTGTGTAATGTGTGGGTGTGTGGTGGCAGTTTAGTTAATATCCCCCCTCCCTTCTTACCTTTTGTAGGGAGGGGGGACCGTGCTGCCATCCATCCCTGGTGGTCCAGTGGTGAGTGAACTCTAGCCCCGCATTCTGCGGGGCTAGTTCACTCTCGCGAGATCTGAGCACAGACACAGTTAAGTGACAGAAGGGGTTATTAACCCCTTCTGCACCACAGGGGTGAGCCTTGACAGAATGGGAATCTTTAGTGCCAGGAAAATGAGTTTGTTTTCCTGGCACTATAGTTTCCCTTTAAAAATACACATCCATTAGGTGTCTACTCGACGTGCGTTTCGGCACTAAATTGCGCCTTTTTCAGTTTTTTACTTTAGAATCCCCCATTGGGCATAGCATAAAATTACCTGGAACACATCTGCCTTCGCAGATTTCCAAGCTCTGTCTGATGTCCCTGCTTCCCTCTCCATGGTTAAATCAAATGTTTCTAATGGAGAAGCATTTGATTGGACCATTTTATATACACACACACACACTTTTTGGAGTAACCTTTTAATTTTATCCTCAAGAGAAATGGTCTTTTATGCTCATTACTTGTAATCTGACATTGCACCATTCGTCTGTCAGTGCTTAGCTGGACCTAGTTATTTGTCATCTTATTACTTATGATGAAAATATTTAGTATGCAATCAAAACATATATATATATGACTGAACTTCATCTTACCTAGAGAGATGAACAGTTGGTGTGTCTCCATCACCACATCTTTCTTTGGATTACTCTGTTCCAAATCATTCCACTCCTGTGTGGAGAAATAGAAGATCACTGTAAATATATGATCCAGACATTCCTTGTTTATCTGAATATTATCTCATTCCCAGCATCTTCACCTCGATTGTCAGGAGATGAATGATCTTGTCAATCAGTTCCAGTATTTTCTTGCCTTTATTTCCGTCTTGTATTATTGAGTAAGGTGAAACCACCATACTAAGGCCTTGGGTCTTGTATGATCCTTCTGACACTCGGGCATTGCTGCTGTGCGTGCTATAAGAACCAGGTTTCTTTATAATGACATAATCCTATATAACAGGAAGAACAAATACTGATCCAGTAAAATGTCATTTCATCCAATGTACTAAAACGTTAAAAAGTGCATAAACTGTCCATTCGTGTTTAAAGGAGTAAAAAAAAAATTACATTTAATTAAAATGGTGAAAAGGGGAGATCTTTAACGTCTTTCTCCTGGAGACAAGAGAACGTTCAGGAGCTTATGTTGTGCTTTAGAGGGCATTAGTAGAGGAGCTTTTAATTGATTGCTTTTGGTCGTCCTATGTGTAGATATAGAGTGACATTTCTGTTAGCAGTGCCAACTGGCCATGTGGTAAAATTGGTTGGAAGTGGTAGTTACAAGTGATTCGTTTGAGTTGTGTGGCAACACTGCACCACTCCCCTCACCTCTCCAGTCAGCAGGTAGATGATCTCCAGGGTGAGATCCAGAATCGTCTCAGTCATCTGATTCCTGTCCTTGTTCATCATCACAGAATAACAGTCCATATGGAAGGGAATGACCTTCAATGGACCTCTGCAGTTTTATATATAAATATACATTCTGATTATTAACAATAACTTCAGGGAAAAAGAAGAATGCATCATAACACAATATATTACTATAACATAACATATCTAAGACCGTGCCTTTCATTTAACAGGATTAATATATGTAAGCCTTTTTTCTGCACCCAAAACAGAGTATAGTGTGTAAGGAAGTGTCCGTATTTCTTTATATTTTGGATTTGTATGTCTATAGTGCTCAACATTTCATATTCTGTACTATTATCCAAGATTGTCGTAAACGTGCACACAGATTTTTGTTTCAAGGTGGGTCCATATAATCTTCTCCAGTTGGGTGTTTGGGGACAATTTATTTTACAGTATTGGGCCAAAAGGGTGGACTATGAAGCAAACACAAATATATATATATATATATATATAAACCTTACCAGTACGAATTACACAATCATAGCCAGTCACGCCCACAGTGACGCAATCACTCACATTCAGTGACACAATCACATTCAGCAATATACAAGAACACAATCACTTACATTCAGTCATACACACAGTGACACAATCACTTACATTCAGTCATACACACAGTGACACACTCGCATTCAGTCATACACACAGTGACACACTCGCATTCAGTCACACACAGTGACACACTCGCATTCAGTCACACACAGTGACACACTCACATTCAGTCACACACAGTGACACAATCACTTACATTCAGTCATACACACAGTGACACAATCACTTACATTCAGTCATACACACAGTGACACAATCAATCGCATTCAGTCACACACAGTGACACAATCGCTCACATGTAGTCATACAGTAAGAATATGGACAAAAAGCAATCACCAGCGTGCTCGACTTGTACAGATAAATGGCACAGAGTACTGCAGACTGATCCAAGAACCTTGTGTCCGTGCTGCAATTCAGAGTAAAGCAAATAAGAATCTGTGGATGCTCCAAGGCTATATAAAACATCAGCTTTTTTAAATTCTAATTCTAAACAAAAAAATATATAAATGCAAACCACTCCACATTCACTCACACACAGAGTGACCAATCCCATTCAGTCACACACACAGACCCTTGCTTGCATTCAGTCACACACAGAGACCCGCGCTTGCATTCGCTCACACACAGAGACCCTCGCTTGCATTCGCTCACACACAGAGACCCTCACTCACATTCAGTGACACACACTCACGCACAGTGACCCTCACTCACATTCAATCAGTCACACACAGACACACAGAGACTCTCACTCACATTCATTCAGTCACACACACTCACGCACAGTGACCCTCACTCACATTCAGTCACACACACTCACGCACAGTGACCCTCACATTTAGTCATACACACAGTGACATACTCACTCACTTTCTGGCACACACAGTGGCACATGCTCACACACTCATGAGATAATATAGCAAACTGCAGCCATTATATTAACTATTAAAGGTTGTATAAAAACTATTTCTAGAGTGTAAATATTGCATTTTTAAACAAATATCCTACTTTAATTTTTTATAACTTTTTACAGTTCCTCTTTTTATATGTCCCCTCTTTATAACCCTCTTGTTTCTGCAAAAAATGTTTTTTTTCCCCTTTTTTATGTGGTAAGCCCCCTCCCTCCTTTTGGGGCACCATTAAAATTAGTTAATATCACTTTATAATTAACCACTAGATGGGAATAGTGCAATAGTTTGTATACAAACTCCTGTCCGCTTTCACATTTAGAGTTACATAGTTACATAGCTACATAGCTGAAAAGAGACTTGCGTCCATCAAGTTCAGCCTTCCTCACATATGTTTTTTGCTGTTGATCCAAAAGAAGGCAAAAAAAACCCCAGTTTGAAGCACTTCCAATTTTACAACAAGCTAGGAAAAAAAATCCTTCTTGACCCCAGAATGGCAGTCAGATTTATCCTTGGATCAAGCAGTTATTACCCTACATTGAAAGATTATATCCTTGAATATTCTGTTTTTGCAAGTATGCATCTAGTAGCTGTTTGAACATCTGTATGGACTCTGATAAAACCACTTCTTCAGGCAGAGAATTCCACATCCTGATTGTTCTTACAGTAAAAAAACCTTTCCTTTGCCTTAGACGAAATCTTCTTTCTTCCTGTCTAAACGCATGACCTCGTGTCCTATGTAAAGTCCGGTTTGTGAATAGATTTCCACACAATGGTTTGTATTGGCCTCGAATATATTTGTATAATGTTATCATATCCCCTCTCAGGCGACGTTTTTCTAAACTAAATAGGTTTAAATTTGTTAACCTTTCTTCATAGCTGATATGTTCCATTCCTTTTATTAATTTTGTAGCCCGCCTCTGCACTTTTTCTAGTGCCATAATATCCTTCTTTAGAACAGGTGCCCAAAATTGCACAGCATATTCAATGTGTGGTCTTACCAGTGATTTATAAAGAGGCAAAATGATATTCTCGTCCCGAGAATGAATGCCCTAAATAAATTGTACTATCCATTTTTAATATCATTATTTTTTTATTAGTTTCATTTTTTATTAGTTTCATTTTTATACTATTTAACTTTATTATATATGTATTTCTTTCATTTTTTTCATATTCTTATTTTTATATATTTATTTTTTAATTTTTATCTTTTTATTTTACTTTTTATTCTCTTTTCCTTATTTTCATTTAATTTTATTAGTGCCAATCAGAGATACCTAGTCCCCCACCCTACTTTGTTTTTTACCCCTCCTTTTTTCATGAGTGTGTGTGTGTGTTTACATTGACTGGAAGCATGCCATGTAAAGAATATTGAAACGGAACATCAAGCTCCAGCTACTTCCGGGTTTCGGCCGTGGAACGCATGACGTCATTGGACGGCGTGCGAAATGACGTCACATTGCTCGGACGAAACCAGAAGAACACCTGTAAGAGATTATTAGACATTTAGGGAAGTATAAAGGACTGAGGAGGGAAGGGGGAATCATTATTTATTTAGGATTGTTATTGAACACTACCAAAGTCCCTGAGGAAGTCCTATACATGGACGAAACGCGTTGGACCCCAGTGGTGATTCAGAGCTACTTCATCTACTGCTTTTAACTTCTGTGTAAGTGAATAAGTTGTGTTTTTATTACATAATTGATTGTGCACTACAATTTTCTTTTTTCTTTTGAGTATATGTACCCCAGCCAACCCATGGTGATCTGAATACAATGTGAAGACTGAACCCTTGGAGAGGATTTATATCAAAGGCATTAAAACTTCAGTGAATGTCTGAGTGGCCATTTGGGAATACAACATTTGTGGTTTATTATCTACACAGTTATACAACGATGAGCAAACGGTTTGACTACTCACATTTAAAGAGTTGCCAGGGCACTGCTGGCACCATAACCACTATAGTGTGATAACACTTGGAATTTTACTTTAAATCATTTTGAGAAATCTGTCACTCCTTAATATTAGCACACTTTTATCAACAGAAAGATTCCAAAAATTACACGAAGCCAGTACCATACTACTGAGCCCATGGGAATACGGCGTCCATGGCTGGACATTGCTACCCTAAACTCTCAGGCTGTGCCATCTATAAAAAGGCATATTGTAAAATAGCAAGTCACGAACATGGAGATCTAAAAAGCTGATCATTCTTGCTGTGCTTTGTTTATTCTGAATCGAATTCTGGAAGAGTTGGGAAAATCCAACCTCTTTGGGATGCAACTTATTTTGAAATCAGGCAGAAATAGAACATACAATCAGTTTTACCCCTTGCTTGATTTGCGTCTTGGAGATAGAGATTTGGGTTGTGGGGATAAACATGGGGTAAGATTATCTAGTGACCATACTTGGGGTAATGAGAGTTCATTGTGCAAGGGCCTATCCTATGTTTAGTGTTTTATGATGTCATAGTCCTGCTCTCACTGTATGTAATAGAGCACATTATAGAATGGATCAGTCAGCTCTGCCAATACAAGCAGATCTCATCCTTCCTACAACAAGCTCAGAGATACCTGAACACACACCATCCAACATTGGAAATGGACAAAGAGTGAGACATGGCCAAGGACGGGGGCTGTGTTGAGAAATTACTTCCGAATAACAATTTATACAACTACAATTTAATTTACAGCAATGTATCTTATTTACACAGACTGATTTCTAAACACATTTATTGTAGTTTAAAGACACATTACTGGGAGTATTATTGCTGTGGGGCTCTGTTATACGCTCAGACACATTACTGGGAGTATTATTGCTGTGGAGCTCTGTTAAACACTCAGACACCCCAACAATATGGAGCTCCTAGAAAAGAGGGACATTAGTATAGATTGTATACTATGGAAAATAGTGACAGAGGGATTCGAGCCCAAAATGGAGACGGTCCCAGGGAGGTATACAAACACAACTAATAGAGCAATGGTTTTTAACCCCTTAAGGACACATGACATGTGTGACATGTCATGATTCCCTTTTATTCCAGAAGTTTGGTCCTTAAGGGGTTAAAGGAACACTCTAACATTAAAAATAATATTAAGCACTCCAAAATAAATGTATTTATATTCAGCACCAAGACTAAGACTATCTCTGCTCTCCAGCCCACACTTCCTGTGGTAAGACCATCATTACTGAAAATCCATGTCCAATCCAGTTTTACTCATAGAGAAGCATCGGGGACATTTGGAACATTCGGCACAATGCTTCAATATGAGAAGCAGTCACTTATAAAAGTGCCAGTTTCTCTTGAAATCAGCCATTTTAAAAAATAAGCCCGAGGACGTTGCACGTAACCTTTAACCCCTTAAGGACACATGACATGTGTGACATGTCATGATTCCCTTTTATTCCAGAAGTTTGGTCCTTAAGGGGTTAAAGTTCTTTAGCAACCTAGATTACTTTAGAGGATTGGAGTACCCCTTTAAATTTGGGCCCTTGTGTCATGTTAGTGGGTCATTGTTAGAAAATACATCTTGGTCCTTTTTAATCCAGAAAATGGTCCAATGTAAATGGGTTTCTGTAGAAGCTCTGCTTTCTCTGGTGTAATGGATCCTTCTCTGGTACTGGGAGACTCCAATGAAGGTGTCCTGCTGAAATATCTTCCATATTAACCCCCAGCATTATTACCTCAAATCCATCACCATACAGCATTCTCCAAATAACCCTAACCAACCACAACACAACAGCCCAGCGGACACCCTGCTTCCCCAATTCTGAGACATGGGATATTACACCACCCTAGTCTGGGTACAGAGACACCATACTATTATTATTATTACGTTATTTATATAGCGCCAACAAATCCGCTTTACAGTGGGTGGACGAACAGACATGTAGTTGTAACCAGACAAGTTGGACACACAGGAACAGAGGGATTGAGGGCTCTGCTCAGTGAGTTTACATGTTAGAGGGAGTGGGGTATAGTGACACAAAAGATAAGGATAGTATTAGACTAGTGACATTGTCAAGAGAGGAATCAGGCGGGAGCTATCTTATTAGTGACACAAGAAAGCCTCAGGGGTCAGCCCACTATACGAATAATTACAATGGGATATCCCATTGCCCAAATGGTGACAAAGGAACATTCCCTTCCCAAACTATAAATGAAGGCCCTCCTATCACCAACAAAAATAAAATACTCAAATAGCAATAAAGGGACACCCCATTACTAAAATTATAGCTGAACACCATTCACTACCCTTATGCTGACCCAGGTATACCCCAATGCTGATCCAGGTATACCCAACTGCCCTAATGCTGACCCAGGTACACACCACCTCTGTAATGCTTACCCAGGAATACTCCGCTGCCCTAATGCTGACCCAGGTAAAGGCGCTGCCTTAATGCTGACCCTGGTACACACCACCTCTGTGACAAACCTAGCCACTTCAGACTATTCTTTTATATATCTAAGGGTTGTCCGAGAAAAGCTGGTTAACTTACGTGATTTTATATGTTCGCTTATAAATGTGATAGAGGGCATTCATATGCTAGTTTCACGAACAGTGACTTTCAACACTGTTCGTGAAACGAACAAAGTACCGAATGGGAGACCACACACAGGAGGTCGTTTGGCTCCCATTAATAGATTGCAACATTGTTAATTGATTCACGGGGTGGCCGCCATTCGGATACCGACCACGCGGCGGCGGCCATCTTGGATTCACTTTTAGCCCAGCGGTGTTCGGTCGTCGAGTGCCTGGAACTAAAATTGGCAACTCGACGGCACGAACACCGCTGGACTTCCAGACCATTCGGGAACACCGGTATTTCGGTACTTTTCTTCAAAATGTGCATTCGTGTGTTTTATTGAGAATTTAGGTTAACTGTATTTTATGTGGCGTTCGGCTGATTGTGCTGGGATCTGAGCGGTAATCTACCGAAGTATGCGCTCAGATCCCAGCTATCTGCCTAAAGGTCATTCGGTACAATAGCCCGAATAATGTGCCAGTTATGTATTTTTAAGTGAAAAGCCCGGTTCTGCTGTACGGAGGAATAATCCACTTAACAGAATATTCTTTTGGAGTATCCCTCTCGTACAGCAGTGCATGGTGGGAGAAATGTCCTGTGTGTTTAGTTCCCCATGTAGTCCCCTACTGTACAACCCCTGTAAAATAATTAAGGCAACCCCTTTGCATGGTGAACCACATAAATACTGGAGCATGTGAATAAAATCGTCAGTTGACTCCCAGAACTGTGTTTCGTCAGGTTACTGGGGGATTTGCCTTCATTTCCAGCGCTTTACTTGGATTACTTTCTTTTACCAGTGGAGATATTGGGATTTAATATTGCAGCTGTAACAAATTGAAGATCCTTACCTGTTTTCGTGTGGATATTGTTATACAGCAGTTCGGGACTTCTAACGTATTCCCTATACGAATATAAACTACCGAACACCGGACCACCCTGCTGTTTAATTAAGTGGTTATTTACCTCCCTGATCGGCACATTCAGCTTCAATCGGAAACGCACAAACGCTTTGTTTCAGTTCCTGGGTGGCAGCCATTTCGGGACTTTTACACGTGTTCGCGGCCATCTTAACTCCCGAACAGCAGTGTTTTGCCGTCGAGTGTCTGCAACTAAAATCGGACACTCGAGTAGGCAAACACCGCTGAGAACTCCATAACACCGGAACTTCGTGCCAAAACTACCGAACCCCTGCCGTTCGGTAGAAAGACTTAATAGCCTATGGGGATGCTAGCGAACGTCGAGTTACGCACGTATGGCAAGCCTTTGTGACTTTAAAGTCCCATATCTCCCGAACCACTGAACCGAATAGGCTGATTTTTTTTATATGTTGGTCCCCCAGAATAGGGCTATCTTGGGGAAAAATGTGTCTCTGTTAATTGGGTTACAAGCTTATCTGAGGGGAGGAGATGTGTGGGATGCACCTTATGTTTTATTGGTTGTTGTGTTAATTATATGGGTTTCTCCCTTGCATGGGCAGAATCACATAAAAGGAGAATCCATGTCATTAAAATTTAGTTCTTCTTGACCCTTCAAAACGTAGCCTCATCTCGTTCATGGAAGGGGATTTACTGCATAACCACCTTGCTCTTTTAACAGCTATGCCTGACTCTTCTCTTGGATCTCGTGGATGGGAATTAGCAACTCCACTACTACACAGTAGCTTGCCGGGAAAAAGGACGTCTCCAACGGCTGATACCCTCTCACTACTAGGGTAGCCGTTACAGCAGCTCCGCTATAACATCCATAATGCTGACCCAGGTATATCCCACTGCCCTAATGCTGACCCAGGTATACCCCACTACCTTAATGCTGACCCAGGTGTACCCCACTACCTTAATGCTGACCCAGGTGTACCCCACTAACTTAATTCTGACCCATCTACACACCACCTCCATAATAATGACCCAGGTATACCCCACTGCCTTAATGCTGACCCAGGTATACTCCAATACCTTAATGGTGTCCCAGGTATACTCCAATACCTTAATGCTAACCCAGGTACACACCACCTCAATAATGCTGACCCAGGTATACTCCACTAACCTAATGCTGACCCAGGTATACCCTAATGCTGACACAGGTATACCTCACTATCCTTTTGCTGACCCAGGTATACCCGAATGCTGATCCAGGTATAACCCACTACACTAATGCTGACCCAGGTATACTCGACTACCTTAATGCTAACTCAGGTACACACCACCTCCCTAATGCTGACCCAGGTATACTCTAATGCAGGGGACCTCAAACTCCGGCCCCTCAGATATTGCTGAACTACAACTCCCATGATTCTCTGGCTATCTATGTAATGCAAACAATCATGGAAGTTGTAGTTCAGCAACATCTGGGGGGGGGGGGCGGAGTTTGAGGACCCCTGCTCTAATGCTTACCCAGGTATACTCCACTACCCTAATGGTGTCCCAGGTATACCCTAATGCTTACCCAGGTATAACCCACTACCCTAAAGCAGACCCAGGTAAAAACTAATACTGACCAGGTATACCACATTGCCCTAATGCTGAATAATAATTCTGAACCAGGTATACCCCACTACACTAAAACAGACCCAGGTATACCCCACTACGCTAAAGCAGACCCAGGTATACCCCACTACCCTAAAGCAGACCCAGGTATACCCTACCTCCCTAATGCAGACCCAGGTATACTCTACCTCCCTAATGCAGACCCAGGTATACTCTACCTCCCTAATGCAGACCCAGGTATACTCTACCTCCCTAATGCAGACCCAGGTATACTCTACCTCCCTAATGCAGACCCAGGTATACTCTACCTCCCTAATGCAGACCCAGGTATACTCTACCTCCCTAATGCAGACCCAGGTATATTCCACCTCCCTAATGCAGAACCAGGTATACCCCACTGCCCTAATGCAGACCCAGGTATACCCCACTACCCTAAAGCAGACCCAGGTATACTCTACCTCCCTAATGCAGACCCAGGTACAAACTAATGCTGACCAGATTAACACAATTGAACAAAAGATGACACAGGAGACACCCACTCCCCTAATAATAGCGACATGCACGCAGCACTATATGCCAGTAATACTGATAATCACACTACATCCTACCAACCACAACAACAAAACGGCATCTCACCCCTTCATAAGGCGGTACACGGGATTCCAGAGACTGTCAATCAATGCCTGGCAGCTTGCGGGAGGAGCTGACTCCGGTTTAATATTTAAAGAGCTCTCTGCCCTCATCAAACATGGCCGCCGCGACTGTGACGTCACTGCTCAGCGCCCTGCTGATATACACCCCCTGTATATACTGTGTATATAATGTATGGGGTAAATATACACCCCCTGTATATACTGTGTATATAATGTATGGGGTAAATATACACCCCCTGTATATACTGTGTATATAATGTATGGGGGAAATATACACCCCCTGTATATACTGTGTATATAATGTATGGGGGGTAAATATACACCCCCTGTATATACTGTGTATATAATGTATGGGGGAAATATACACCCCCTGTATATACTGTGTATATAATGTATGGGGGGTAAATATAAACCCCCTGTATATACTGTGTATATAATGTATGGGGTAAATATACACCCCCTGTATATACTGTGTATATAATGTATGGGGTAAATATACACCCCCTGTATATACTGTGTATATAATGTATGGGGTAAATATACACCCCCTGTATATACTGTGTATATAATGTATGGGGTAAATATACACCCCCCTGTATATACTGTGTATATAATGTATGGGGGTAAATATACACCCCCTGTATATACTGTGTATATAATGTATGGGGTAAATATACACCCCCTGTATATACTGTGTATATAATGTATGGGGTAAATATACACCCCCCTGTATATACTGTGTATATAATGTATGGGGGTAAATATACACCCCCTGTATATACTGTGTATATAATGTATGGGGTAAATATACACCCCCTGTATATACTGTGTATATAATGTATGGGGTAAATATACACCCCCTGTATATACTGTGTATATAATGTATGGGGTAAATATACACCCCCTGTATATACTGTGTATATAATGTATGGGGTAAATATACACCCCCTGTATATACTGTGTATATAATGTATGGGGTAAATATACACCCCCTGTATATACTGTGTATATAATGTATGGGGGTAAATATACACCCCCTGTATATACTGTGTATATAATGTATGGGGGTAAATATACACCCCCTGTATATACTGTGTATATAATGTATGGGGTAAATATACACCCCCTGTATATACTGTGTATATAATGTATGGGGTAAATATACACCCCCTGTATATACTGTGTATATAATGTATGGGGGGTAAATATACACCCCCTGTATATACTGTGTATATAATGTATGGGGGGTAAATATACACCCCCTGTATATACTGTGTATATAATGTATGGGGGTAAATATACACCCCCTGTATATACTGTGTATATAATGTATGGGGGGTAAATATACACCCCCTGTATATACTGTGTATATAATGTATGGGGGTAAATATACACCCCCTGTATATACTGTGTATATAATGTATGGGGGTAAATATACACCCCCTGTATATACTGTGTATATAATGTATGGGGGTAAATATACACCCCCTGTATATACTGTGTATATAATGTATGGGGGTAAATATACACCCCCTGTATATACTGTGTATATAATGTATGGGGGTAAATATACACCCCCTGTATATACTGTGTATATAATGTATGGGGGGTAAATATACACCCCCTGTATATACTGTGTATATAATGTATGGGGGTAAATATACACCCCCTGTATATACTGTGTATATAATGTATGGGGGTAAATATACACCCCCTGTATATACTGTGTATATAATGTATGGGGGTAAATATACACCCCCTGTATATACTGTGTATATAATGTATGGGGGTAAATATACACCCCCTGTATATACTGTGTATATAATGTATGGGGGTAAATATACACCCCCTGTATATACTGTGTATATAATGTATGGGGGGTAAATATACACCCCCTGTATATACTGTGTATATAATGTATGGGGTAAATATACACCCCCTGTATATACTGTGTATATAATGTATGGGGGTAAATATACACCCCCTGTATATACTGTGTATATAATGTATGGGGGGTAAATATACACCCCCTGTATATACTGTGTATATAATGTATGGGGTAAATATACACCCCCTGTATATACTGTGTATATAATGTATGGGGGGTAAATATACACCCCCTGTATATACTGTGTATATAATGTATGGGGTAAATATACACCCCCTGTATATACTGTGTATATAATGTATGGGGGTAAATATACACCCCCTGTATATACTGTGTATATAATGTATGGGGGGTAAATATACACCCCCTGTATATACTGTGTATATAATGTATGGGGTAAATATACACCCCCTGTATATACTGTGTATATAATGTATGGGGTAAATATACACCCCCTGTATATACTGTGTATATAATGTATGGGGGTAAATATACACCGCCTGTATATACTGTGTATATAATGTATGGGGGTAAATATACACCGCCTGTATATACTGTGTATATAATGTATGGGGGTAAATATACACCCCCTGTATATACTGTGTATATAATCTATGGGGTAAATATACACCCCCTGTATATACTGTGTATATAATCTATGGGGTAAATATACACCCCCTGTATATACTGTGTATATAATGTATGGGGGTAAATATACACCCCCTGTATATACTGTGTATATAATGTATGGGGGTAAATATACACCGCCTGTATATACTGTGTATATAATGTATGGGGGTAAATATACACCGCCTGTATATACTGTGTATATAATCTATGGGGTAAATATACACCCCCTGTATATACTGTGTATATAATGTATGGGGTAAATATACACCCCCTGTATATAATGTATGGGGTAAATATACACCCCCTGTATATACTGTGTATATAATGTATGGGGTAAATATACACCCCCTGTATATAATGTATGGGGTAAATATACACCCCCTGTATATACTGTGTATATAATGTATGGGGTAAATATACACCCCCTGTATATACTGTGTATATAATGTATGGGGTAAATATACACCCCCTGTATATACTGTGTATATAATGTATGGGGTAAATATACACCCCCTGTATATAATGTATGGGGTAAATATACACCCCCTGTATATACTGTGTATATAATGTATGGGGTAAATATACACCCCCTGTATATACTGTGTATATAATGTATGGGGTAAATATACACCCCATGTATATAATGTATGGGGTAAATATACACCCCCTGTATATACTGTGTATATAATGTATGGGGTAAATATACACCCCCTGTATATAATGTATGGGGTAAATATACACCCCCTGTATATACTGTGTATATAATGTATGGGGTAAATATACACCCCCTGTATATACTGTGTATATAATGTATGGGGTAAATATACACCCCATGTATATAATGTATGGGGTAAATATACACCCCCTGTATATACTGTGTATATAATGTATGGGGTAAATATACACCCCCTGTATATACTGTGTATATAATGTATGGGGTAAATATACACCCCCTGTATATACTGTGTATATAATGTATGGGGTAGATATACACCCCCTGTATATACTGTGTATATAATGTATGGGGTAAATATACACCCCCTGTATATACTGTGTATATAATGTATGGGGGTAAATATACTCCCCTGTATATACTGTGTATATAATGTATGGGGTAAATATACACCCCCTGTATATACTGTGTATATAATGTATGGGGTGAATATACACCCCCTGTATATACTGTGTATATAATGTATGGGGTAAATATACACCCCCTGTATATACTGTGTATATCATGTATGGGATAAATATACACCCCTGTATATACTGTGTATATAATGTATGGGGTAAATATACACCCCCTTTATTTACTGTGTATATAATGTATGGGGTAAATATACACCCCCTTTATTTACTGTGTATATAATGTATGGGGTAAATATACACCCCCTGTATATACTGTGTATATAATGTATGGGGTAAATATACACCCCCTGTATATACTGTGTATATAATGTATGGGGTAAATATACACCCCCTGTATATACTGTGTATATAATGTATGGGGGTAAATATACACCCCCTGTATATACTGTGTATATAATGTATGGGGGTAAATATACCCCGCTGTATATACTGTGTATTTAATGTATGGGGTAAATATACACCCCCTGTATATACTGTGTATATAATGTATGGGGTGAATATACACCCCCTGTATATACTGTGTATATAATGTATGGGGGTAAATATACACCCCCTGTATATAGTGTGTATATAATGTATGGGGGTAAATATACAGCCCCTGTATATAGTGTGTGTATATAATGTATGGGGGTAAATATACAGCCCCTGTATATAGTGTGTGTATATAATGTATGGGATAAATATACACCCCCTGTATATACTGTGTATAATGTATGGGGGTAAATATACACCCCCTGTATATACTGTGTATATAATGTATGGGGGTAAATATACACCCCCTGTATATACTGTGTATATAATGTATGGGGGTAAATATACATCCCCTGTATATAGTGTGTGTATATAATGTATGGGGGTAAATATACACCCCCTGTATATAGTGTGTGTATATAATGTATGGTGGTAAAAAGACGGTCCCTGTATATACAGTGTGTAGCGGAGCTCCGATACCACGACTAGGTATCTCCGCTGTTCTTTCCTCGAAGCTGTAAGAAGCGCAGTAATGCTCCACCTGTTCAATAGTTCCTTTCCCTCGAACGCCATTCTCCTAACTGGTCGGAAAGTTGAACGGGCAGCGGTACAAATTTCCCGGGTGTTCGCAGGGTCACGTAGCCGACATACAGTTCCATACACCCGACGACCATGTAACTGCTACCTGTGTTCGGGAGACAAAATGGCCACACAGGGAAAGCACTTGAGCTAATTGCTCATTTGTGGTTAACAGCCAGGGATGGTCGTGATTATGGGTTTGTAACAAGGGGACCACATAGAGTTTGTTCGGGAATTGAACAGATGGTGTACGGCCAGCTGAACAAAGGGAATTAGGTCGGTTAAAGCGAATCCATTCCACTACAGCAATGAATGATCCATGTGAACATGTTGAAGCCCTACCAAGAGCGGAGGGGATGGGAGCGATCTGCGCCCCTGCCTCTGAGGCATTTCCCTACCAAACCTCCTAGGGTACAAGAGTCAGACAGGTGAGTTAGACAAGGTCAAGTTGGGAGAGCGGATGAGCCCTCAGGAGCGTACCCAGGTACTACAGTTGCTAGGGTAGAAGTAAGCCATCTTCTCGAACGTGCCCAGGTATACTCCTTTGGCCACTCACCGCGTAGAGACACCAGGTCAGCTCCCACTATGCCAAATCCCTTTCCGAATCACCGAATCGGTTAGGGAGAGCAGGGCCGCCACCATTGTCACGTGTAGCGGCAGTACTGCCGCCGGTGCAGTTGCACCAGGGCCCACGCGCTTAGGGCCACCCAATGGGCCCTATATCTTCAGGGGCCCGGTCAGCGCTGTGGCTGTGTTATAGCACGACCGGGCCCCTTTAAAAAAAACAAATAAACAAATGCAGCTGCAGCGCAAGTGCTGCTGGAAGGAAGTAGTCACTTCCTTCCAGCTCACACCTCGCGGGAGGAGAGCCAGCGTGGACTTGGAAAAAGGGGGAGCGCCACGTCGACTCCCATCAGACCCAGCCACCCTCCTGCAAAGAAAAGGTAAGAATGTATGTGTCTGTATGTGTCAGGGTGGCGGTCCGGTGCCCGGGACCCAGACACTGTCCGGGCGGCGGTGCAGGACCGGGACCCAGTATGCCTGATGTTCAGAGTAGGAGTCACAGCGTGGAGGTGGATTAGCAGGGTCTGGTGCAGGGTAACCGCACGCCCCCTGGTGTTGATGCACCAGCGTTTGTGCAGCCACATGAATCAGCTTCAGCGGATACCAGGAACTAGGAGCAAGGAAATTAAGCAGACCTCCCAGGAGCTGAATAGGGAGGCTCTGCAGCAAGATTGTATCCAGTACTAGAAACAAGGCAAGACTAGAGATAGGCACCAAGCATGAAAACAAGACAGAACTAGTAGAACCCAGAACCAGAGAAGGATAGTAAGCTAAACCCAGAACATGTACACAAGACATGAGGAAAACATGAACATAACATGGGCATGACTGGACAGGACTGGACATGGACTGGGTATACAAACTAAAACAAGACAAGTTAACATAGGCAAAACAAGAGGAGAAATAACTAAGTACTACATATGGAAATCATGGGGGTTTAGTCACACTATATGATCATACATTGCATAAGCCTGCCAACAACGCCAATGTACCCCATATCTGGCAGGTCCTACACTGCCTAATGTATGCTAAAACAACCAAAAGACATATATAGCACTTACCTGCAAGAAAGGGCAGAAGCCTTAAAGGGAAACTCCAGTGCCAGAAAAACGATCCATTTTTCTGGCACTGGAGGGTCCCTCTCCCTCTCACCCACCAATCCCAGGTTAGTGAAGGGGGGAAAACCCCTTCAGTCACTTACCTGGGACAGCGGCGATGTCCCTCGCCGCTGTCTCCGCCTCCGCGACGCTCCTCCTAGTGATTACGTCGGCCGGTGGGCGAGACTAATCTTGCTCACCGGCCGAGGGGACCTAATGCGCATGCGCGGAAATTCCGCGCATGCGCATTACGTCTCCCCATAGGAAAGCATTGAAAAATCATTTCAATGCTTTCCAATGGGGTTTTGAGCGACGCTGGAGGTCCTCACACAGCGTGAGGACGTCCAGCGACGCTCTAGCACAGGAAACCTGTGCTAGAACCCAGGAAGTGACCCGTAGTGGCTGTCTAATAGACAGCCACTAGAGGTGGAGTTAACCCTGCAATGTAAATATTGCAGTTTATGAAAAACTGCAATAATTACACTTGCAGGGTTAAGGGTAGTGGGAGTTGGCACCCAGACCACTCCAATGAGCAGAAGTGGTCTGGGTGCCTGGAGTGTCCCTTTAAGGAGCTGCCTGCAGGAACACTGAAACAGAGTGAAAGATGGAAAACAAACGGGTGTGGCAAATAAAACAAACATTTAAATGAAACCTGGAGACTGGGAATCCCAGGGATGGATTACAGGAATGAACCCAGAAATCCCAGCATAAAGAAAACCAGACACAGACTAGAAAACCAAAAAACCAAGAAATACTAAACAAGAATTGTAACAAGAGTACTGGATACCAGAAGCTAAGGCCAGACATCTCCACAGAACAGAGCAGGAAGTGACAGTATCCTTATGCATGTGTGTCTGTATGTATGTTAGTATGTGTCTGTCTGTCACTATGTATGCCTGTGTGTATGTCTCAGTATGTGTGTGTCAGTATGTTTGCCTATATGCGTGTATGTCTGTTTCAGTATCTGTGTGTGTGTGTATCGGTGTCCTTTTGTATCAGTGCGTGTGTTTGTGTCTGTGTGTGTATTCCTGTGGGCTGGATTTGGAGGCGGTCCCTGTGGGCCCAGACCCTGAGCTAAGTTTGGGGCACCGAAATTTCTGGTGGCAGCCCTGAGGGAGAGTATGCGAAAGGAGATCCAGGAGATGATCCAACTGGGGTTACTTAGTCATCCAACAGCCCCTGGGCCTCCTAAGTAGTCCTAGTACTGAAACGGGACCACACGACCTGTTTCTGTGTGAACTACCAAGGTTAAATGTTAAGACTGTGCCGGACGCCTACCTTATGCTTATCCATTTTTGTCTCCCGAACACAGGCAGCGGTACATGGTCATTGACCAACCTCTTTGATATGTTGCCAACAGATATATAACTTGGTAACTTCCAAATAACCTACAAGGTAATATCTATATTTGTCAATTTAGAAATCAGCCTTTGGCCAAAAATTCGACCCACAAACGATGTGATATAAGACGATCTCTCAGGGTACTCAAGTCACTCACCACACGAATCCATTAAGAAACAACACCCGAACAGACCCCACAGAGGGTCACTGAGCAAATAGTGGGGAGCAGCCCTCAAGGCAAACAAACGAACAGGGGAACCACCGATAGCTAGAACCTCCTGATCAGTAGACCCTACAGGCACGGGCGACCAATCGTACCATGTGGTTTGACACAAACGCGATTTCTATTTGCATATGTATACAATTTGTAATCTGTACCATAACATGTTTGTAACCTTGGTTGACCGTACTCACATCACCCATGTCGAATACAAATAAAGAATTACAAAAAAAAAAAAAAAAGAAATCAGCCTTTGGGAGAGATCAGCTTCTGATCTATTTGTGTTTTTTTTTAGATACATGAGATTTATAATTTATAATCTACTGCCATGCTTTCTGGCAGCATATTAATCTCTCTTTTTCCTACTAATTAGAATATTTTGAAATCGGAAGCATCAATAAGATTATGTATATATATTAGACAGTGATATTAACTGTGACGGATAGGTTCTCTAAAATGGCGCACTTTATTCCGCTTAGGAAACTGCCTTCTGCGATTCAGCTTGCTCAGGTGTTTGCCAAGGAAGTGTTCCGCTTGCATGGGGTACCTCAGGATATAGTATCTGACAGGGGCCCTCAATTTGTCTCTCGGTTTTGATGGGGCTTTTGTGCTGAGATGGGGGTCTCCTTGTCGTTTAATTCCTCCTATCACCCGCAATCTAATGGTGCAGCCGAACGTGCTAATCAGTCTGTGGAATTGTATTTGCGCTGCTTCACTAATGCGCACCAGGATGACTGGTCTCGCCTCCTTCCGTGGGCTGAATTTGCCAGGAATACGGTGTCTCATTCGTCTACTGGCTTAAGTCCTTTTGAGGTTGCTTATGGGTTTCGGTCTTCCGTCCTTCCCGGTGCGTTCTCCGACAAGGGAATGCCCGCTTTGGACCAGCACCTCTCCTCTTGGCGGAAGATGTGGGATCAGGTCCATGTTGCGCTGTCTCGTTCAGCAGCTGCTCAGAAGAAGTTTGCTGATCGCCGTAGGGGTGCGGCCCCTTCCTATGTTCCGGGTGATAGGGTATGGTTGTCCTCCAGGAACCTCCGCCTCAGGGTTCCCTCGATGAAGTTCGCTCCCAGGTTCCTTGGTCCCTACAAGGTGTTACGTAGGGTTAACCCCGTTTCCTACTCCCTGGACTTGCCCTCTTCCATGCGCATTCCGAACACGTTTCACGTTTCGCTTTTGAAGCTCTTGCTTTGCAACTGGTTCTCTCGTCCCCTCGGGCGGCCTGTTTCCCCTCGCGCTGTCCCCAGTGACGTGTATGAAGTGGCTGCCCTTCTCGACTCTCGTGTTTCTAGGGGTCGGCTGCAATATCTGGTGGATTGGAAGGGGTACGGCCCTGAGGAGCGGTCTTGGGTTTCGTGCTCTGATCTGCACGCTCCCTCTTTGGTCCGCTCCTTTCATGCCCGGTTTCCTTTGAAGCCTTCTGCTTCCCACCCTCTGGGCGGTCTTCGAGGGGGGGTAATGTCAGGATCCTGCAGGCGGCTGCGAGGGGAGGCTGCAGTCCGCTCGCGGCACTCACCCTCCAGCCGTCCGCAGTCCCCTTCTCCACGTGGGCTCGGCGAGCGGCATCCCTCCACCCTCGGATGCCGCCCGCGTCTTCCTCCACGTCCCCCAGCGGCAGCATGCATGACGCTGCACGCTGGGAGACCGCCCAAGATATGTCACGCCGGGGTCAGTCACCTGACCCGGCATTAAAGGCACAGTGCCTCAATCACACTGGGAGGTTTAGATATCAGAATTAACCTGTGGGTTTAAATACTTACCTTTCCTGTTCCTCCCTGCCCTGTTGTGGTCTTTGCTTTATAGTATTGATTCTGAACGTGTGCTTTCTGGTTACGTACTCTCTGGCTTGTTATACTGACTTTGTGACTTTCTCCTACCCTTTGACCTCGGCTTGTTTCTTGTTATTCTGTTTTCTGGTTCCCCTTACTCGGCTTGTCTCCTGACTATTCTGTGTGTGCTTAGCCCGGCCACTCTTAGGTCCGGTACTGCACACTTTCTGTGTGTGTGTCTGTGTGTGTGTTAGCGTGTTGGGTTCCCCGAATCGTGACAGTAACTATCTTTAACCTTTTGATATGTAAATAATAGACACATCATTTGGTCACTTCCATTCCAAATAATGTACAAGGAAATATCCATATCTGTCCACCTAGAAATCAGCCTTTGGGCTGTGTATTTTTGTGGCTATTTGGAGATATTGGAAGTATATCTGGAAGAGACTAGCTTTTGATTTACTTGCGGATATTTAGATATAGAGATACACAATTTATAATTTACTGCCATACTGCCTGGCAGCATATTAATCTCTCTCTTTTTCCTTTTAATTGGAATATCTATAAATCAGAAGCACTAATAAGATTATGTATTACCAAGAAGGGTTATATTCATACATACATATATCTTTTTTTTTTTTTTTTATTCTTTATTTTGGTTGTGCACAGATTGAATAAACAGCCGGTGTGTGCCACAACAGCGACATCCGGTAGAGTAGGTAAACAGTGGTATAACATGTTATGGCATTAGATATACAGGCACATTTTTTATATTATTTGAAAACAGTAGTGCAGGATCACGTTTGATTTTAACTATGATAACATATTACACATGTCATGGAAAAAACGATACAGAAGTAATATATGCTGGGAACTTGACTTGTGCTTGAGAGTGTACATAGAGTGTTAAATAATAATAAGGGAAAATTAACTGGACAACGATATTCATGACTAGCACATATGTGTTAATGATTAGGGCAACTGAACATTGGATCGCTGGAGTTAGGCACAGTGTTAAGAGGACATACAGACAGGTCTAACTACAGGCTGAGTGAACCTATTGTGACATACTGAGTTAGTTGCAGTGTGGTTCAGGCTAAGACGAGTCGTCTATAGAACATTCTACAGTGTAAAACAATATACTTGTCGCTACGAACACAAGGTTACCTCGCTAGTTATATGAGCAGGCTGGAACATTTCTAGGATAACATACAAGGCAAGATATATTTCTGCAAGGACTTAGGGACGTGGTTGGTCTAACTGCTGAGTGTGTGTTAATTGTTGAGGTGCTAGCTAGACTGGATTCTGCTGAGCTATTATGCTTATGCATATTTTAACTACCTGTTGGGTATGCATATTATGCATATTTTAACTACCTGTTGGGTACTTGAAAGGTGATAATGTTGGTGGTACACATAGGCAGTAACCTTACAACATGTGATTTAGTATGTTGGCAGGCATGTCAGCAGGGTCAATGCAAAGGACATTGCTAGAATGGTAATTGCGGTCAGAGTATGCAAATCCAGAACAAGTGAGGGGGTTTTCCTCTAATGTGCCTCTGAAAGTCTGTCGTTTGGTGTGGGTACCGCAAGTGTCCTTTGCGTGGTGCAGGCATTTCTGTAGGCTGCTCAGCCGATGCCCTGTGATGGGAGGCGGCAGGGGTACAAGTGCCATATGTCCTCGCCTGCTAGCGCTGCAGAGGTTAAAATCCTGAGTTGCTTGTCCCACCGGACCCGTTCTGGGACCCGTGCGTGGTCGTCACTGCTCCCGCGAGCGGGAGCTCTGGAGATGGTGTGTGCCGCTTGGAGAGGAGGTTTCTTCTGTTGTGGTCTTGGAACGTGTCCCAGGGTCTTTTTCCTCTGGGCCTTCCGCCCAGGATGCTTGAAGCCAGCTCTGGGCAGTTTTGGGCGTGAGCGGGTGCTCGGTGAGTTGGCTGTCTGTCTCCCCTGCTGCATAGCGACGGGGACCCTAGGTTTGCCGCTTGTCTGCTGGGGGGGGGCAGGAGGGTCAGAAGGTTTGTTCTCCCTCCTCTGCTCCCTGGAAGTCTGTGCTCCTCTGTCCTGCAGCATCCGCCAGAAATTGTCGAGCAGCTTGTCTAGTCGTTCCTCGAGTGTCGCTTGTGGGCCTTGTGTCGCCAGAGCAGGTGCATCCGCCGCCATCTTACTTTCAGCGTTGGAGCTGAAATGGCTGGAGTATACGGTGCCTCGCTTTGCCCGGGGGCAGTTGCTGGTGCCGGGATATCCCTCACCGGCAGGGGGGGAGAGGAGGGCTCGTGGGTGGTCCTCCGCTGCGGTAGCGTTTGCTTCCTGGGTGCTCCGAGCTGGGTGATCGGCCGCCTCACCCGCGCCCCTGCCTCCACCCAGGCCGCAAAACAGGCTGGTTGTCGCTGTAGTAGGCCCCGATGATTCAGCTCGCGTTCCCGGCGGCTCAGCGTGTTGTGAGTCGGCTCTTTGCGATCTCCCTTGCATCCCCTACCTGGGTGGTGCAATTTAGGGGGATCTTGTAGCTCGAGAGTCGGGTTTATTCAGTTTAACTTAGGGTTTCAGACGGGAGCTCATGCTTCACGCGTTCGATCAGCTCCACAGCCAGGCTCCGCCCCCCATACATATATATTTTTTGAGTATATTATAATAGATGGTGTTTTGATATCTATAGAGCCAGACACAATAAAGCTCACATATATACGGTAGATACCAGAAACCCATACACTTAACTACTCCTCCATATGTGTGTATATTGTGGAGCATTTTTGAATTTTTCACTTCTATTACCCTTTCAATTTTAATTACTCTATTTCTATCATTTAATAGTGATCGTTTTTGACATTCCATTTATTTTTGAACATAGGCTTTTGTGTATTTATACCGAATATTCGACTATAATCGGGCTATTTTTCATTTTCCAGACTACACAACTTGTCACATTTGTCTGTACATTGTGACAAGTATAGTGTGTGTTTATTTGTTTATTAGTTTTTCTGTATATTTTGTATGGAGGCCCCATGCTCGGGGTCTGTGCATAAGACACTGTGTTTGAGCTGAATAAACTAGTTGTACTCCCAGAACTGTGTGTTGTCCGGTTACTGGGGAGGGATAGAGCTATTCACATTTCAGCAACTCGTTCCAGACTTCCTGTTTTCATGGATCTAGTGGAGGAGAGTCCTGGTCAGGACTAGCGCTCGGCTACAAATATTACATGAGATCTCATAGTGGAATGAACAGTGGAGCATCAAACATTGTGTAAACAAATAGTTGGCTTTTCAGGAACGTTGTTTGAGGACACATAAATATTTTTGGATACAAAGAAGTGAGAATGACAAGTGGAGGTGATGCAGGTCAGCATAGAGGAGGGAAAGTAACAATTTGGTGAAAAGTGAGAAACTAGTGGGTTATGGTATGGCGGGAATGGTGATGGCACAGAAGTAAAATCACGTTATTTATGGTCGGTTTACTTTGCAGGATGAGTGAGGACTTGGAATGGTGCTGTCAGTGAGGTAAGAGGACATGTGGGTAGAGTCCAGGTCTGTAAGATGGAATAAAGACATGGCTGTCATCTAGAAAAGAAACCGTAATAAATGCATTGGTTGTAGAAGAGGAGGAAGTCCGATATAATGGAAGCTTAGTGATGGTAAACAGTGGTGTTTTCCGTTTTAGTCGCTGTTAATGTGGATGGTCATGTCTGGACTAGCTAAGCTACAGTAGACCTTTGGGCACCAAGAGAGCCCTTTTCTTGTCAAATCCTTCAGACAGTGGGGGGATTGCACCCATCACCCGTAAAATGAGCTGTTTACATTGCTTAGAGTGTGGCTTTCATTTTATGTGCCCATATTGGACCAGTATAATTTTTTTATATTCTAGATTCTTTAGTCTTAGTTATAGTGTTCTATACACAAAAACAGGTGCTCTCTGTATTAATCTAACACCAATAAGATCCTAGGGTAATACTAACTCTTAGTTGCCACAGCCACAACTTATGTACAGAAATTGATAGTTCTCACTAAACTCCCTGAATTCTATTTCCAGATGGTGTTTCCAGGAATACCTGTATCATTTAAGAACAGCATGTGACAGTAAATAGGATCTGGCCAGTCAGATTCTCTCTGGCCGTAGAAGGCATTAGCCTCATGGAACCAGACATATTACTGAGCTCCAACGCCTTACTAGCTCTGCAATGAGACTCAAGTAAGTGCTTGCACAAATGTTTACCAGCCACGAAAGGTGTGGACAGGGAGAGGAGCAAGCCCCTAACTCCCAACAGCCCCAGCCAACAGAAGCCACCCTCCTGCACCCAAAAGCTAGCAAACAAGAGGGTGGCTAAAATTTTGATCTGTATGTGTTTTTGGTGTGTCTGTATCTGTATGTATGTATTATTTGTATCTGTATGTTTGTCAGGGTATGTATCTGTGTCTGTTTGCGTGTCAGTGTGTGTATCTATGTGTCTGTATGTGTGTGTATCTATGTGTCTGTATCTGTATGTGTATGTGTGTCAGTGTGTGTGTATCTAATTGTCTGTATCTGTATTTGTGTCAGTGTGTGTGTATCTATGTGTCTGTATCTGTATTTGTGTCAGTGTGTGTATCTATGTGTCTGTATCTGTATTTGTGTCAGTGTGTGTATCTATGTGTCTGTATCTGTATTTGTGTCAGTGTGTGTATCTATGTGTCTGTATCTGTATTTGTGTCAGTGTGTGTATCTATGTGTCTGTATCTGTATTTGTGTCAGTGTGTGTGTATCT
Source organism: Pelobates fuscus (assembly GCF_036172605.1). Taxonomy (NCBI): domain Eukaryota; kingdom Metazoa; phylum Chordata; class Amphibia; order Anura; family Pelobatidae; genus Pelobates; species Pelobates fuscus. The sequence continues at coordinate 144,110,124 of NC_086326.1, read as the reverse complement.
ATGTGTCTGTATCTGTATTTGTGTCAGTGTGTGTATCTATGTGTCTGTATCTGTATTTGTGTCAGTGTGTGTGTATCTATGTGTCTGTATTTGTGTCAGTGTGTGTATCTATGTGTCTGTATCTGTATTTGTGTCAGTGTGTGTATCTATGTGTCTGTATCTGTATTTGTGTCAGTGTGTGTATCTATGTGTCTGTATCTGTATTTGTGTCAGTGTGTGTATCTATGTGTCTGTATCTGTATTTGTGTCAGTGTGTGTATCTATGTGTCTGTATCTGTATTTGTGTCAGTGTGTGTATCTATGTGTCTGTATCTGTATTTGTGTCAATGTGTGTGTATCTATGTGTCTGTATCTGTATTTGTGTCAGTGTGTGTATCTATGTGTCTGTATTTGTGTCAGTGTGTGTGTATCTATGTGTCTGTATCTGTATTTGTGTCAGTGTGTGTATCTATGTGTCTGTATTTGTGTCAGTGTGTGTATCTATGTGTCTGTATTTGTGTCAGTGTGTGTATCTATGTGTCTGTATTTGTGTCAGTGTGTGTATCTATGTGTCTGTATCTGTATTTGTGTCAGTGTGTGTATCTATGTGTCTGTATCTGTATTTGTGGCAGTGTGTGTATCTATGTGTCTGTATCTGTATTTGTGTCAGTGTGTGTATCTATGTGTCTGTATCTGTATTTGTGGCAGTGTGTGTATCTATGTGTCTGTATCTGTATGTGAGTCAGTGTGTGTATCCGTGTGACTGTGCAATTCAATGTTTGTCAGTGTTTGTATTTGTGTGTCTGTACATCTGTGTATGTGTGTGTTCATATATTCTGAATTATCCTTATAAATCCACAATGCCAGCATTTCACTTGTGCCACAAAAACCAAGTACATATGTGAATAATTTTATGATTCTTTGAATAGAGTAGAATAAAATAAAAATAACTCCTGGTAATCTCAACTTCTAACATGTAGATTTTATTTGTACAAAATGGATCAATTTTAATGGAGTGGTAGCAATCCAGTGTAATAGCACATGGAGTCACAACGACAAAGGCCAGATTGTCTCTGAGAGCCCAGCTTGCACAGGCCCTAACTTGCTTTAAATATCTCTCAGCTCAGTTTTAGATAATTTCAGCAGAAGCAAAGATAGGGCTTTAAAAAAAATGTTTTTTTATAGATATCTATAAAAAATCTATTTAGTATCCAGCTCTGAAAAAAAGGGCTATGTTAAGACACTCCCAGCTTAAATGAGTGAACCCACCGTTTAGTTGATCTTCCCCCTTTAGAGACACAGGCGCTGTTGCGGTAGACCTCCAAACTCCCGAACGGAGTATAAGGGAATGTGTTAAACTACCAAACGGAGAATCAGCCGAACTCCTTCCACAGCTAGAACAGGTGAAATAATACTTCCAAGTAGCAATCCCCCCAAACACGAGACCAAGCTCCGTCTTGAGGGTAAAGCAGGAATCTGCTTTAATGAGGGCTACCTGCCCGGTACTTATGCAGGTCTCCCACCTGGTGGACACTCCCCTAGGGCACCAGATGGAAGACTGGGACACATAACGTACAGTAGCCAATCACAGTGGCTCGTGTTTAAACACTCCCCTTTGCACAAGTAAATCCCTCCTATCTATCCTGGAGATAATTGGGGAGAAATCCAATTATCTCCAGGGATAGAGGCAAACCGCCATTTTACATGGTACATTAAAAATACATAAAAATACATAACTGTAAAAATACCGAATACATTTGATTTGTGTAACGTATCCCCAGATAGCCTGGATCTGAGCGCACATTACTACCGAATAGCGCTCAGACCCAATGCACACAGTTCAATCGCCATGGAGTCAAAGTCTTTCACATGGTTCTTTCGGTATACGATTGACTCCATGGGATGGCTATCTGGGTTAAGTCCATTTGTATCATCAAAAGTCCCGAACAGACCGGCGTTTGTATGCCTGATGATAAGAAGGGCGGTCGGCAGTTTCAGCGGTGTTCAGTAGAAAGAGTGTCCGTTTAGAGTTCCATAAGTTCTTCGTCGAACACCGCTGTTCATTTGCGTGTTTAAAATGTCCGGCGCCTTGTGGTCGTCGTTTGTATGCCGACCATCCTGCATACGTTTAAAATGAAGAGGTGTCTGCGGTTAACCACCACGTTCTAAATGGGGCCAAGAGGTTAACCAGTAGCACACTTCTCTTCTGGGTGGCCGTCCGTTCGGTAGTTTTATTCGGTATAACTTGCAATAAACGAACAGGGACATACGGGCAGGTAATTCCACGAAAGTAGATAAAACAGACGAACCAGCAATTAGTATTTAGACAGATGGATCTGTCACAGGTTATTTAAAAGTAATAGGTCGGGGGGCGGGGCCGGACCGCCGAGCTGGCTGGTCGCATGGCGGACCAGCTCCTGCAGCCTGAGGCGAAACTACACAGCAACCTACCGATTTTTGGCACTAAATTGACCGGCGACGTCGGCCCCCACCGGGCGGAGTACCCTGGAACCAGGGTGAGGCTGGCCCGACGGGCTTCAGTCCCCTGGAGGAGGAAGCCGACCTGACTCCATAGCGGCCTACTCCAGAGGCGAGCAGGGCGGACGGCCGCTGCCCTGCCGCACACCATCCGGCGCTCAGAGTCAGACCTACGGGGGAACCGGCCCCGAACCCCCCCCCTATGGACCGGGGGGGTGATCCCGGTCGACACCCTCGGGACCCGACCACCAACAGGTCCGCCGAGCGAAGCAGCAGGGCCACTATAACCCGCGCTCCAGACATGGACGCCAAGATGGCGGAGGCCACGTGGGATGGAGCCCAGACCAGTACCTCTCCAAGCTGCTCATCCACAATGGCGGCTCGCCACAGGCACTCCTGTATCTTAGCAGGCCACCTACCCCAGCAGAGGCAGTACCCTCAGAGGCCGACCACGGGTCCCCGGTGCACCCTCACCCCTTCAAGCAAGGCAACATAGCGCCCCAGAGGGACAGTAGCGACCCCCAACTACCGCTGCACTAGGGGACACGCCAGCACAGGAAGAGGAAAATGTACACCGTCCCCATTGCCGCTATCAGAGAAACCATCGCAAGCAGAGTGGGCAAAGCAGAAGTCTCGCCCAGCACTACAGCCTGAGCGTCCTGACACCACACACCAGCAGCTGCAGAGGGGAGACAGACCCCGTCCACCTGAAGAGGGACTTGGACTAAATGAAAGATTTACCTTTCGCCACCTTCCCCTCAGGAACTTTATGCCACCAAAGCCTGAGACAGAATGCCTGGTGCTATACCCCATCACGATGCCTGCCTATAGACCACACCGCAATTATGAACACCCAGCTTATGGATCTCACCAGCTTGTCTCTAAATGTCTGCCACCTATTGAAATCATAAATGCATGTTTAAATGATGTTTAACCTGACAAAGGACACATGCAGGACTAGAATAGGCACACTTAGTTTACCTAGGCAACGCGACTTCACTAGAGACGGACATAACACTCCACACGTGACCCACCTGTTTATTCACTTTATGACTGGACTGGTCGGACCACCTGTAACTGCTCACTACCACATAGAACATGCACGCCATACTAAAGCACAATTAAGCGAAAAAAGCAAGACTGCACCTAGGGCCCGAGGTTTAAGCGACGAAATCCAACACATTCACCAACCCTAAGCTATTGTAATCAGACGACTGAAGTATACATTATAGAAGACCAGCATGCACCCAGCTTGGTTTTGCTATTCTTATTTTAAGCTTTGTTTGACCCTCGTACGATAATCGACCTAATAAGGCATTAATGACGGAATAGCGAGTTCATATCTTATCAAAAAAAAAATGTGCAGAAACCCTCATGCCATATATGTAAATCCACAATGTTTATGCCTTTGAAAATGCTGTTGTGGCATTGATTAATGCTATGTTATTCCTTGCACAAAGAAAATAAAGAATTTAAAAGTAATAGGTCTGGTTATAAGATCAGAGGAAATATCATTTCTGGAGACATTGTAAACCTCCCTTACTGCTGAGCCATTCCGAGTATCTGGAGGGTTCCTTCTCTCATCTTTCCATCGTGACTGAACAAGCTTTGCTGCCACGTAGACCAGTGTATAACTACTCCAGTGCCAGACAAATCTAGCTGTTAGGGTAATATCTCCAGCCCAGTCCAAGGATGATTGTCTCTGGATTGAACAGTACTTATAGAGTAAGTAGCATATTCAGTGTAAGTACAAATGAGCTTTTCATTTAAATACTTTTTCTGATCTTTCAATTCACCCTTTCTCAATATACGAGATAATATTACAACTGTCCAACTCTGGGACACGATGTTGCGTTCCACTTTGTTTCTGTCCCCACCGTGCTCAGGCTGAGCACTTGGAGGGACACCAAGCTCTGAGCACATTCCTTCACCCTCTCGGCCTACATCATCACGTTTCCCCAATTCTAGGAAAATATATATAAATTTTTTTTAAATTCTTTATTTTTATTTGTGCATGCATTAACAACAAGCGTGCAGAGCCACGATGGCTGCTACATGCATTTTCATAGCTTAACAATACGTGGCAGTTAAACAGCACATTTTTTATAACATGAAGAGAGCAGGCTGTGGAACATTATTGGCTAATAGGTCTGATTTTATGCAAGTACAAATACATCTGGGCTTGCTATCTTAATATGTTACTCAGGATACTAGATGTCCACAATGAGTTAAATGCTTGTCATATGCTGATAAGGATAAACAAAACAGTGCTAGGGGACTTGTCAGGCCTACATGAGATTAGGTGAATTAGAAATGGTGTTCGTTTGCTGAGTGTTATTATCAAGACAATGGGATAATAACATCTCTGAGTCCTGTAGGCGTTAGAGAGAGGTAATCCTGGGACTGAGAATTACAAAGAGTCATTACATTGCTGGAGATAATCTTGTTGTGTGTTAGCAGGGAACATTTTAACTAGTTGTCACCTTATACCACAGATGAGCGATAACAGGGGGTTCACATCAGCGTGTCCCCAAAATTTTCCGGTCCTTTCCGTCTTGATGCCTTGAGTGGTCAGTGCTGTCTAGGTGGGTTCTGCATCGTTCTGTCTCGTGGTAGGTGCTATTGCCATCATTTCCATGAAATTGCGGCTTGATCCCAGTTGCAGCTTCCAGAAGCTTTATTGCTTTGTAATAGGCTGGTAGGACAATAGTGGGTGCTCTTTCTTCAGCTTTGTTGGCTATCTCACTTGTGTATCAGCGATAGCTCGATCTCTGTTGGCAGCTCACGCACATGGCCGGCGGCCATCTTGTGGGTTGTCGCCTGGTTGATGTTGGGTGGTTGTTTGGGCCCAGGTCGGTATGCTGGACAATGCCCCTGCAGGGGAGGGGGGGGGGGCGAGACGCCGGCCGGAGACCCAATGATTCAGCTCGTGCCTCACTGTGCCAATTTCCCCCTGGCCTGCCCTTGGTGTCATCATGACCTGGTGAGGTGGGGGGCGCGTGGCCATGTGTAGCGTCTCCCCTCTCAGAGCTAGGAGCTAGGTACAATCCCCCAACCTGTTATCTAACTGCTAGGTATATGTATATAGTTTTTTTTGGTTAGGGATAGTGGTCTTGCCATCTGGGGTGTGGGTGGGAGTAAGGGTACATATAGATCCCCATATGGTCCCCGAGTCCACCATTGCTGTAAAAGCATGTCCTGCATCCCATTCCCCTACCCCAAAGCGATTGGGTTCCCTCCCAAGCTTGCTATCCGTATGGCATACCCCCTTTTGATTGCTGGGAGCGTTGTGCAGTCAGTCCCCTTCCTCAAGCGGCCCCCCACCCCCTTCCCCCCCTCCCTAATCCCTGCATGTAGGATTCGTGATCATGTGTCCCCATGTATAGTACTCACGGTCCGTCGTGCCCTTTTGGTGTTGTGGAGGTCCCCCTTCTTCCGCCAAGGCAGTGCGGCTTGTTGTGGGTTTAGATCTTGCGTCTTGCTTGACCGCGGCGCCAATCTCAGTGGCGTTGTGGTTGGGGCCTGTGCAGGCCTGGGTCGCGTCCTTGCGGCTGCTGGGGTCCGTTTGCTTGTTGGAGGAACGACCTCGCCAGCCAATTGGGAACCGTAACCGGTGGGAGTCCCAGGGTGCGCAGGAATTCAGGAACATCATCGGGTTTCCTCACCACCAGAGAATCTGGGCCGTGGCGGGCTGATAGTGAGAAGGGGTACCTCCAGCTGTATTGTATGCCGGCATGTTGCATGGCTGTGGTGACTGGGCGCAGGGCTCGTCTGGCCACCAATGTGTAGTGGGATAGGTCTTGATAAATGTCTAGAGTTTGGCCCTCCAGGCGGATGGTGCCCATGCGTCGTGCTGTGTAATATTTCTTCCTTTAATTGAAAGTTGTCCAGGCAGCACACAATATCTCTGGGTTGCTCTTCCAGTGCGGGTGGGGGCCTCAGTGCTCGGTGGGCCCTGACTAGGCCCAGTCTGGGCATATTTTGGTTTCCCAGTACCTGGCTGGAGATCTGTCTCAGGAGCTCTGGGACATTTTCAGCTAGGCCTCCATATCTCATTCCGCGGTTAGGTTAGGTGGTTAGGTGGGCTATGTCTGCCTCATAGCTTGTCACTGTGGTGTTAGTTTGCTTGAGGTCCGTGCGGAGCGCCCTGGTTTCTGCCTCCGCCACTAACATCCTTGCCTCCACGTTTGTCAGGTCTGTCCTGAGTTGGGCCACTTCCTCCCGGACCACGTGGCCCAGGCGGTCGGAAAGGGCCTCAAAGTCAGACTTGGTGAGCAGATTGGGCAGTATCGCCCTCCACTCACCGTCCGGCGGTAGCTGAGGTTCTGACAGCAGGGACGGTGACAATGAGAATCTAGCCGGGGTGGAGGGAGTGGAGTCCCGGGTCAGGCTGGCGGCCTCCGTCTCGTGCTGCGGTGTCATGTCGCGGGTCGTGGCGTGTAGGAAGGACCTTATTGATTGTTCGCCTCCCGGTCCCGCCGGTCTTGGGGTGCCGCTGGCTTCTGCCTGTCTCTTGCGACCCATTAGGGTTTTTTTCCGTTGGGTGAGGTGAGCGATTTAATCGTCCTGATAGCGGGTGCCTCGTGGAGCTCAGTGATTAAGCGGCCATGTTCTGCCAGACACGCCCCCCAATTAGATAATTTGTAACTTTAATCAGAGCGGTTTCCGTGAAGTTGAAGGGGGCGGAATCCAGACGGAAGAGGATCAAGGAGAGAGTTGAGAATTGAGGCAGCAAGTCAGACGGGTAAAGACAAGTCTTTCCAGATGCTTTGAGAAAAAAGGGAGCAGGGTTATAAAACCTGCCACCACCGGGAAAATGTAAAATGGGGAGTCCTTGGTCCAGATTAGATGAAAAATTGACAAAACACAATTTAACCAAAAATGTCTATGAAATCACAGTACTATATCCATGTCAATTCAGTAATGTAAGTCTTATACCAGACAAAGGCAGAACTTAATAAAGGAACATTTATTATGAAAAATATTTGTTACAGTGCATACAAATAAAAACATTACAAAAAAATTACACAACACAAACAAAAGAAAATATTAACAGAAAACCTTAATACTAACGTACTAGCGAAGTACCAGTATTTCTGTCTTAAGAGAGCTTTTGGTAAGGAAATGGCAATCCACTGCAAATTTAATTTGGCTCTCAAAATGGATTACAATTTTTTTTGGTTTCATCTGAGATTCTATACACTTTTTGGCTCATCTCGTGTTTTTGGGTGGCACTCCTGAGGAGGGGCCGTGGGTGGAGCAGGAATATTGTTTTCCAAAGACACTGATAGTCTAATATACCAAAAGATTTATATGACCATATCTTATATATCCTTTGGTATATCAGACTATCAATGTCTATGTAGTTTGTTTGTGGGTTATCCCCACTAGAGGTCTTTCCAGTACGTCATCTACTCCCTTAAGGGATTTTTTTTCATGGTGATATTGTATTCCAAACCTGGCTGAAAATGTACAGTGCTACCTATTTATGTACAGATACTCCTAATCTCTTTGTAACCATACCAGATCATCTTAGTGAATCCAGACAATTCATTTGTGACAAACATGCTATATATATCATATATAATGAACTCAAAAGAAAATTACGTCTAAAATCACTTCCAGAACTTGACATGAATGACTCTTCGTTTAACATGTAATATATATCGCAAGAGTGATGTTTCTCAAGCTCTTTCTGACATCATGGGCCATATATGATAAGTAATAAAGAGCACCTAACCAAACAACCAGATACCTGCTGTAAATTTCTCCAAACAGCAAAATAAAACATGTCTTAGTTGCTGGCCATTTCAGACGATTTTCCTAAAGTCACCAACAAAATGTAACCCACCATTCTCGAGATACAGTTCACCTCATTTTGCCTTTAAAGCTGACTAAGTTGCTAGTTAATTATGACAAAGTACAGGAGCTCCAAGCAGGAGCTTCTGGTTCTCAATACCACAAGTAAGAGGCAGGTAGCAGCACTCTAGGTCAGACGTCAAATGGTTTGTCAACTTACGTAAGGGGACCTCAAGGGAACTCGTGACACCATAGCCACTACAGTGCTCTGGAGTATTTAAGGTGCTTGGAGTGTTTTCCTAAATGAATTTTTGAATGATGAATGAATATGCCACTGCACAGTAATGTGACTGATGATTTAGGTTCGGTTTATTCTCTAAGCTCTAAATTTAAAAGCAGCTAATCAGGAGAAATTCTCCAACTATCTTATAGGCACAGTTTGCCTATTTTAACTAAAGTTTTGCTATTTAGATTTTAGTTCACTGCCATTCAGCGGTTAGTGGGCAACGAATCTCTTCTGGGCAACTAAACGCCAAGTAGTTCTGTAGGCAACATAAGCATTTCAACTGATTGAAGTGGTTATTGTATCTCACGTTCGTGTGTGCGAGGTCCCCCATCATAATGACTCGGCCTCCAATTACAATATGGCAGAGGTGGAGCAAGGTTTCAGTGTTAAGGTGATGCTCTCAGCCCATCCACTTGGTATGGTGTGAATTAGAGCATGCCTCCACCATTTTATGATCGAAGCTTAGGTTGCAAGGGACTGAGCATGTCTGCTTAACAGTGAGAAAGCCATTTAGAACTGATACGGGGCTCTGTACATACAGCCTTCAAGTACCGTAACCCAGGATTCTTGGAAAGGATAATGATCCGAGGCAGCTAATAGTTTCAGCTGCAACTAAGTGAGTCTAAGTGAGCATCCTCTGATGCTCGCCTTCAAGATTTCTCGAGGGCTGCACCGTTCCTGTGGAACTCGCTTCCCTCCTCCATTAGATGCTCACCCAGTCTCCACTCCTTCAAAAAAAAACCCACTTCTTCATAAAAGCTTATCAATTAAACTCTTAATAGCTCCCAACTGATTCCTCTTCTGCAACTGTCACTAGTCTAATACTATCCTTACCTTTTTGTGTCAGTTTACCCCACTCCCTTTAGCAGTGGCGTACACACAACCCATGGGGCCCCGGTGCGAAAACTAACCCGTGGCCCCCCCCCCCCGTACCCCCGCGCTTACTCTGCGCGGGCCAGGGCCACAACACATGGCGGCGGGCACCTGGTCGCAGGGCTGCGACTCCTGCGACCGTGGTATGTACGCCAGTGCATTCAGATACACATACATTTAAAGGACCACTACAGACACCCAGATCACATCAACTCAATGAAGTGGTCTGGGTGCCAGGTCCCTCTAGTTTTAACCCTGCAGCTGAAAACATAGCAGTTTCAGAGAAACTGTTATGTTTCACTGAGGGTTAATCCAGCCTCTAGTGGCTGTCTCATTGACAGCCGCTAGAGGAGCTTCCACGATTCTCACTGTGAAAATCACAGTGAGAAGACGCTGAACGTCCATAGGAAAGCATTGAGTAATGCTTTCCTATGGGCGGTTTGAATGCGCGCTCGGCGCTTACCGCGCATGCGCATTCGGAGCTGAGAGACGGATCGGGACGGAGGGATCCCCAGTGCCAACAAACGCATACACACTGGCTAACAGACACACACACACACACTCTCACGAACAGACGCATACACATTAGCTAACAGACACACACATTTACTGACAGACACACTCAGTGACAGACATACATACTCACTTACAAAACACAAACTCACTAACAGACACCAAACACACTCACTAACAGATGCACACAAACTAACATACTCAGTAACACACACACAGTAACACACTCACTGACACAAAAACTAACACTAACACACACACTCTAACACTAACACACACTAACACACTCTAACACACACACACGTTTTTAACAAAAATATGTAATCCCCCAGCCTCCCTACCTTTGGGAGTGCTGAGGGGATTTCCTGGGGTCCAGTGGTGGGCGGCCGGTCACCGGGCAGGCTGGCTGGCGAGGGAGCACTCTCCCCTGAGTGCTCCCTATTCAGCTCCCTCGCGTACTAATGCCGGAGCCAGAATATGACGTCATCTTCCGGCATCAGTGCGGTGCGAGCGAGGGAGGGAGCACTCTCCCCTGAGGGCTCTCTGCCCAGCTCCCTCACTCGCCCGCCAGCCGGGTGACACCAGGGCCAGCCTCGGGGGGCCCTGAGGTGGCCAGCTCCTGGGTACATACCGGGTGGCAGGGCGGCCGGGCCCCCTGGTGGGCCGGGCCCGGTCGCAACCGCGACCCCTGCGACCCCGGTATGTACGCCACTGCCCTCTAGCATGTAAACTCATTAAGCAGGGCCCTCAACCCCTCTGTTCCTGTGTGTCTAACTTGTCTGGTTACAACTACATGTCTGTTCGTCCACCCTTTGTAAAGCGCTGCGGAATTTGATGGCGCTATATAAATAACATAATAATAATAATAATAATAATGTATTAAAACAAATTAGTATGCTTACTCAGAATATAAATTGACCTCTGTTTTGTGCATGTTTGTTTACATATTATTTTACACATTTGCCCCAGTTATAAAAGTTGAATAGCGTCTCTCACATGTAAGACTTGATGCGTAGCGAGAGCAGAACGTTGCGTGAAGCACTTCCCACATTTTGAACACAAGAATGGTTTTTCTCCTGTGTGAATTCGTTTATGTGTAACAAGAGCTGTTCGACCTGTAAAACATTTCCCACATTCGGAACAAGAAAATGGTTTCTCTCCATTGTGAGTCCTCTGGTGTGCAACTAGAGAGAATTTCCGAGTAAAACATTTCCCACATTCAGAACATCTGAATGGCTTCTCTCCTGTGTGGATCCTCTGATGGGTAACAAGATTTGTACTCTTCGTAAATCTTTTTCCACATTCAGTGCATGAAAATGGTTTCTCTCCGGTATGAATTCTCTGATGCGCAAAAAGTGCAGAGCTCTGAGTAAACCGTTTTCCACATTTAGAGCAGGAGAATGGTTTATCACCTTTATGAATTCTTATATGTGTGCCAAGATTTGATTTACAAGTGAAACATTTTCCACATTCTGGACATGAAAATGGTTTCTTCCGCTTAGGCACATTGTTATTATTATTGTTACTATATTCATTGTTCTGCATCGGGGTTAATCTATTTGTTTCTTGAATGTGATTACCTTCATTATAGAATCCGTTGGCATGTGTGGATTTACTTCCCGTTGATGCATATTCTGTAGCAATACAACCATCTATGAAATCCCTTTTCACAGATGAATTTGCCTCTGAATCTATCAAGTTATTTGCTATGGGTGTAATATCTTCTTCTTCCTGTGAGATTAGTTCATCCTTTATAACACGGAGTGTGTATCCTGTGTGTGTGGGTTCCGGGGGTTCAGAACTGTCTGTGCAAATATCTTTTCTACGTAAAAAGGATTCTTCCTTGATTGGAGGTTTACATTCTGCGGGTGTATAGGTATTAACATTTGTTATACGTCCACCTTCACACACAGGTGATTCCTCCTTAATATAAGTAGATGGATATTCTATCTTTGCACATCCTGTGGCTGTATTAATGTCAGTGTCTGATAGACTTCCTTCGTCACACAAGGCTGGTTCCTCCTTGATCGGAATAGATGGATATTCAATGTGTGCACATCCTGTGGCTGTATTAATGTCAGTGTCTGATAGACTTCCTTCGTCACACGAGGCTGGTTCCTCCTTGATCGGAATAGATGGATATTCTATCTGTGCACGTCCTGTGGCTGTATTAATGTCAGTGTCTGATAGACTTCCTTCGTCACACGAGGCTGGTTCCTCCTTGATCGGAATACATGGATATTGTATCTGTGCACGTCCTGTGGCTGTATTAATGTCAGTGTCTGATAGACTTCCTTCGTCACAAGAGGCTGGTTCCTCCTTGATCGGAATAGATGGATATTCTATCTGTGCACGTCCTGTGGCTGTATTAATGTCAGTGTCTGATAGACTTCCTTCGTCACACGAGGCTGGTTCCTCCTTGATCGGAATAGATGGATATTCGATGTGTGCACATCCTGTGAGTTTAGAAATGTTGGTGTTTGGGAAATGTTGTTCTTGAGAAGCAGATTCCCCTCCCTTGCAGGTTAAAGGGCAACCCAGTGTTGTCTTTGGTTTATTAAGAGTTAGATATATTTCCACTGGTTGATTTTTAACTCCGTATTCACTCACTACTGGCATGTGATATTCTTCATCTTTAATTGTGTTCATGGATTCATCTACAGAAAAAAAATACACTAAGATTATTAATGCTGTTTTGCCATAAAATTAATTTAGGAAATTAAGACACCAGGTCCTGCTGTAACCATGGTGTGAGCATATCCATCCATGTATGACAGACATCGAAAAATACTGTGTAACACATACGTACTGCTTGTTCTTCTTGTTGTTGTATTAGAGTGTCTGAAATGTTTAATATGTGACAGAACCTTGATTTTACTATTGGTCTTTAACCCTAACCTGGCATTATAATCAATTATGGGTCATTCTTCCTACCAAGCTGAGCAAATAGCTCCTATGTTCAGAAAAAGACACACATAGTTACATAGCTGAAAAGAGACTTGCGTCCATCAAGTTCAGCCTTCCTCCCGTATGTTGTTGCTGTTGATCCAAAAGAAGGCAAAAAAACCTAGTCTGAAGCACTTCCAATTTTGCATCAAACTAGGAAACAATTCCTTCTTGACCCCAAAATAGCAGTCAGATGTCTCCTTGGATCAAGCAGCTATTACCCCACTAATTAGAAATGATATCCCTGTATGTTATGTTTTTGCAAGTATTTATCCAATTGCAGTTTAAATATCTGTATGGACTCTGAAAAAACTACCCGTTCAGGCAGAAAATTCCATATCCTTATTGCTCTTACGGTAAAAAAAAACACTTTTCTTTGCCTTAGATGAAATCTCCTTTCTTCCAGTCTAAATGTGTGACCTCGTGTCCTATGTATAGCCCTGTTTAGGAAAAGATTTCCAGATAAAGGTTTGTACTGGCCCCGAATATATTTGTATAATGTTATCATATCCCCTCTCAGGCGCTGTTTTAACAAACTAAACAGATTTAAATTGTTAGATTTAAAATAGATTTTAACATGGTACCTTTAGCATTCTCTAACAAAGAGGAGCTGAACTTGTAATCTCCTGCTAGTTCAGTACTGCCCCCTTAGCACACTAGGACAGCAGCAGATGATATCTACTATACTGGTTATCTGAACTCCAGTAAGATCAACAATGTGGCTAGCAACACAATATTAACAAGCCCCTATCCATTATATTTTATAAATACGTATTCACAACATATTCCACAAAAAGATCCTGATTTGTGGGCCACATGACCAGATCTTTGATCAACTAAGACTTGAATCCTTCTGAGGCAGATAAAAGGACTAGCGCTCAACTGGTTAATATTACAGATAGCAAAGGAAATATTGGAGAACCAAAGAAAGTCTTCATATATCCTTCTTGGAGAGACACATTATTATTATTATTATTATTATTATTATTGTCACAGTGCTTACTATAATCCATCAATTTAAATACACACAAGGGTTTTAACATCCATGTAGTTCCAGTCATTCATCTGGATAGTCGTATTAATTCTATTACATCTGCACACATTGAAGATTTTCCTCACAGACATGTAAGAATTCTATAACGAGCGCCATAGCTGTAAGGATTCTATAACGATCGCCATAGCTGTAAGGATTCTATAACGAGCGCCATAGCTGTAAGGATTCTATAACGAGCGCCATAGCTGTAAGGATTCTATAACGAGCGCCATAGCAGTAAGGATTCTATAACGAGTGTCATAGCTGTAAGGATTCTATAACGAGTGTCAAAGCTGTAAGGATTCTATAACGAGTGTCATAGCTGTAAGGATTCTATAACGAGCGCCATAGCTGTAAGAATTCTATAACGAGTGTCATAGCTGTAAGGATTCTATAAAGAGCGCCATAGCTGTAAGAATTCTATAACGAGTGCCATAGCTGTAAGGATTTTATAACGAGTGTCATAGCTGTAAGGATTCTATAACGAGTGTCATAGCTGTAAGGATTCTATAACGAGTGTCATAGCTGTAAGGATTCTATAACGAGCGCCATAGCTGTAAGAATTCTATAACGAGTGTCATAGCTGTAAGGATTCTATAACGAGCGCCATAGCTGTAAGAATTCTATAACGAGTGCCATAGCTGTAAGGATTCTATAACGAGTGTCATAGCTGTAAGGATTCTATAACGAGTGTCATAGCTGTAAGGATTCTATAACGAGCGCCATAGCTGTAAGAATTCTATAACGAGTGTCATAGCTGTAAGGATTCTATAACGAGCGCCATAGCTGTAAGAATTCTATAACGAGTGCCATAGCTGTAAGGATTCTATAACGAGCACCATAGCTGTAAGGATTCTATAACGAGTGTCATAGCTGTAAGGATTCTATAACGAGTGTCATAGCTGTAAGGATTCTATAACGAGTGTCATAGCTGTAAGGATTCTATAACGAGTGTCATAGCTGTAAGGATTCTATAACGAGCGCCATAGCAGCAAGGATTCTATAACGAGCGCCATAGCTGTAAGGATTCTATAACGAGCACCATTGCTGTAAGGATTCTATAACGAGCACCATAGCTGTAAGGATTCTATAACGAGTGTCATAGCTGTAAGGATTCTATAACGAGTGTCATAGCTGTAAGGATTCTATAACGAGCGCCATAGCAGCAAGGATTCTATAACGAGCGCCATAGCTGTAAGAATTCTATAACGAGTGCCATAGCTGTAAGGATTCTATAACGAGCACCATAGCTGTAAGGATTCTATAACGAGTGTCATAGCTGTAAGGATTCTATAACGAGTGTCATAGCTGTAAGGATTCTATAACGAGTGTCATAGCTGTAAGGATTCTATAACGAGTGTCATAGCTGTAAGGATTCTATAACGAGCGCCATAGCAGCAAGGATTCTATAACGAGCGCCATAGCTGTAAGGATTCTATAACGAGCACCATTGCTGTAAGGATTCTATAACGAGCGCCATAGCTGTAAGGATTCTATAACGCGCGCCATAACTGTAAGTATTCTATAATGAGTGCCATAGCAGTAAGTATTCTATAATGAGCGCCATAACTGTAAGGATTCTATAACGAGCGCCATAGCTGTAAGGATTCTATAACGAGCGCCATAGCTGTAAGGATTCTATAACGAGCACCATTGCTGTAAGGATTCTATAACGAGCGCCATAACTGTAAGGATTCTATAACGAGCGCCATAGCTGTAAGGATTCTATAACGAGTGTCATAGCTGTAAGGATTCTATAACGAGCACCATAGCTGTAAGGATTCTATAACGAGCGCCATAACTGTAAGGATTCTATAACGAGCGCCATAGCTGTAAGGATTCTATAACGAGCGTCATAGCTGTGAGGATTCTATAATGAGCGCCATAGCTGTAAGGATTCTATAACGAGCGCCATAGCTGTAAGGATTCTATAACGAGTGTCATAGCTGTAAGGATTCTATAACGAGCACCATAGCAGTAAGGATTCCATAACGAGTGCCATAGCTGTAAGGATTCTATAATGAGCGCCATAACTGTAAGGATTCCATAACGAGCGCCATAGCTGTAAGGATTCCATAATGAGCGCCATAGCAGTAAGGATTCTATAACGAGCGCCATAGCAGCAAGGATTCTATAACGAGCGCCATAGCTGTAAGGATTCTATAACGAGTGCCATAGCTGTAAGGATTCTATAACGAGCGCCATAGCTGTAAGGATTCCATAACGAGCGCCATAGCAGTAAGGATTCTATAACGAGTGCCATAGCTGTAAGGATTCTATAACGAGCGCCATAGCAGCAAGGATTCTATAACGAGCGCCATAGCTGTAAGGATTCTATAACGAGCACCATTGCTGTAAGGATTCTATAACGAGCACCATTGCTGTAAGGATTCTATAACGAGCGCCATAGCTGTAAGGATTCTATAACGCGCGCCATAACTGTAAGTATTCTATAATGAGTGCCATAGCAGTAAGTATTCTATAATGAGCGCCATAACTGTAAGGATTCTATAACGAGCGCCATAGCTGTAAGGATTCTATAACGAGCACCATTGCAGTAAGGATTCTATAACGAGCGCCATAGCTGTAAGGATTCTATAACGAGCACCATTGCTGTAAGGATTCTATAACGAGCGCCATAACTGTAAGGATTCTATAACGAGCGCCATCGCTGTAAGGATTCTATAACGAGTGTCATAGCTGTAAGGATTCTATAACGAGCACCATAGCTGTAAGGATTCTATAACGAGCGCCATAACTGTAAGGATTCTATAACGAGCGCCATAGCTGTAAGGATTCTATAACGAGCGTCATAGCTGTGAGGATTCTATAATGAGCGCCATAGCTATAAGGATTCTATAACGAGCGCCATAGCTGTAAGGATTCTATAACGAGTGTCATAGCTGTAAGGATTCTATAACGAGCACCATAGCAGTAAGGATTCCATAACGAGTGCCATAGCTGTAAGGATTCTATAATGAGCGCCATAACTGTAAGGATTCCATAACGAGCGCCATAGCTGTAAGGATTCCATAATGAGCGCCATAGCAGTAAGGATTCTATAACGAGCGCCATAGCAGCAAGGATTCTATAACGAGCGCCATAGCTGTAAGGATTCTATAACGAGTGCCATAGCTGTAAGGATTCTATAACGAGCGCCATAGCTGTAAGGATTCCATAACGAGCGCCATAGCAGTAAGGATTCTATAACGAGTGCCATAGCTGTAAGGATTCTATAACGAGCGCCATAGCAGTAAGGATTCTATAACGAGCGCCATAGCAGTAAGGATTCGATAACGAGCGCCATAGCAGTAAGGATTCTATAACGAGTGCCATAGCAGTAAGGATTCTATAACGAGCGCCATAGCAGTAAGGATTCTATAACGAGTGCCATAGCAGTAAGGATTCTATAACGAGTGCCATAGCAGTAAGGATTCTATAACGAGTGCCATAGCTGTAAGGATTCCATAACGAGCGCCATAGCAGTAAGGATTCTATAACTAGCGCCATAGTTCTAAGGATTCTATAACGAGTGCCATAGCTGTAAGGATTCTATAACGAGCGCCATAGCAGTAAGGATTCTATAACGAGTGCCATAGCAGTAAGGATTCTATAACGAGTGTCATAGCTGTAAGGATTCTATAATGAGCGCCATAACTGTAAGGATTCTATAACGAGCGCCATAGCAGTAAGGATTCTATAACGAGTGTCATAGCTGTAAGGATTCTATAATGAGCGCCATAGCTGTAAGGATTCTATAATGAGCGCCATAGCTGTAAGGATTCTATAATGAGCGCCATAGCAGTAAGGATTCTATAACTAGCGCCATAGCTCTAAGGATTCTATAACGAGTGTCATAGCTGTAAGGATTCTATAACAAGCGCCATAGCAGTAAGGATTCTATAACTAGCGCCATAGCTCTAAGGATTCTATAACGAGTGCCATAGCTGTAAGGATTCTATAACGAGTGCCATAGCTGTAAGGATTCTATAACGAGTGCCATAGCTGTAAGGATTCTATAACGAGTGTCATAGCTGTAAGGATTCTATAACGAGCGCCATAGCAGTAAGGATTCTATAACGAGTGTCATAGCTGTAAGGATTCTATAATGAGCGCCATAGCTGTAAGGATTCTATAATGAGCGCCATAGCTGTAAGGATTCTATAACTAGCGCCATAGCTGTAAGGATTCTATAACTAGCGCCATAGCTCTAAGGATTCTATAACGAGTGCCATAGCTGTAAGGATTCTATAACGAGCGCCATAGCAGTAAGGATTCTATAACTAGCGCCATAGCAGTAAGGATTCTATAACGAGGGCCATAGCAGTAAGGATTCTATAATGAGCGCCATAGCAGTAAGGATTCTATAATGAGCGCCATAGCAGTAAGGATTCTATAACGAGCGCCATAGCTGTAAGGATTCTATAACGAGCGCCATAGCTGTAAGAATTCTATAACGAGTGTCATAGCTGTAAGGATTCTATAACGAGCGCCATAGCTGTAAGAATTCTATAACGAGTGCCATAGCTGTAAGGATTCTATAACGAGCACCATAGCTGTAAGGATTCTATAACGAGTGTCATAGCTGTAAGGATTCTATAACGAGTGTCATGGCTGTAAGGATTCTATAACGAGTGTCATAGCTGTAAGGATTCTATAACGAGTGTCATAGCTGTAAGGATTCTATAACGAGCGCCATAGCTGTAAGGATTCTATAACGCGCGCCATAACTGTAAGTATTCTATAATGAGTGCCATAGCAGTAAGTATTCTATAATGAGCGCCATAACTGTAAGGATTCTATAACGAGCGCCATAGCTGTAAGGATTCTATAACGAGCACCATTGCAGTAAGGATTCTATAACGAGCGCCATAGCTGTAAGGATTCTATAACGAGCACCATTGCTGTAAGGATTCTATAACGAGCGCCATAACTGTAAGGATTCTATAACGAGCGCCATAGCTGTAAGGATTCTATAACGAGTGTCATAGCTGTAAGGATTCTATAACGAGCACCATAGCTGTAAGGATTCTATAACGAGCGCCATAACTGTAAGGATTCTATAACGAGCGCCATAGCTGTAAGGATTCTATAACGAGCGTCATAGCTGTGAGGATTCTATAATGAGCGCCATAGCTGTAAGGATTCTATAACGAGCGCCATAGCTGTAAGGATTCTATAACGAGTGTCATAGCTGTAAGGATTCTATAACGAGCACCATAGCAGTAAGGATTCCATAACGAGTGCCATAGCTGTAAGGATTCTATAATGAGCGCCATAACTGTAAGGATTCCATAACGAGCGCCATAGCTGTAAGGATTCCATAATGAGCGCCATAGCAGTAAGGATTCTATAACGAGCGCCATAGCAGCAAGGATTCTATAACGAGCGCCATAGCTGTAAGGATTCTATAACGAGTGCCATAGCTGTAAGGATTCTATAACGAGCGCCATAGCTGTAAGGATTCCATAACGAGCGCCATAGCAGTAAGGATTCTATAACGAGTGCCATAGCTGTAAGGATTCTATAACGAGCGCCATAGCAGCAAGGATTCTATAACGAGCGCCATAGCTGTAAGGATTCTATAACGAGCACCATTGCTGTAAGGATTCTATAACGAGCGCCATAGCTGTAAGGATTCTATAACGCGCGCCATAACTGTAAGTATTCTATAATGAGTGCCATAGCAGTAAGTATTCTATAATGAGCGCCATAACTGTAAGGATTCTATAATGAGCGCCATAGCTGTAAGGATTCTATAACGAGCACCATTGCAGTAAGGATTCTATAACGAGTGCCATAGCAGTAAGGATTCTATAACGAGTGCCATAGCAGTAAGGATTCTATAACGAGTGCCATAGCTGTAAGGATTCCATAACGAGCGCCATAGCAGTAAGGATTCTATAACTAGCGCCATAGTTCTAAGGATTCTATAACGAGTGCCATAGCTGTAAGGATTCTATAACGAGCGCCATAGCAGTAAGGATTCTATAACGAGTGCCATAGCAGTAAGGATTCTATAACGAGTGTCATAGCTGTAAGGATTCTATAATGAGCGCCATAACTGTAAGGATTCTATAACGAGCGCCATAGCAGTAAGGATTCTATAACGAGTGTCATAGCTGTAAGGATTCTATAATGAGCGCCATAGCTGTAAGGATTCTATAATGAGCGCCATAGCTGTAAGGATTCTATAATGAGCGCCATAGCAGTAAGGATTCTATAACTAGCGCCATAGCTCTAAGGATTCTATAACGAGTGTCATAGCTGTAAGGATTCTATAACAAGCGCCATAGCAGTAAGGATTCTATAACTAGCGCCATAGCTCTAAGGATTCTATAACGAGTGCCATAGCTGTAAGGATTCTATAACGAGTGCCATAGCTGTAAGGATTCTATAACGAGTGCCATAGCTGTAAGGATTCTATAACGAGTGTCATAGCTGTAAGGATTCTATAACGAGCGCCATAGCAGTAAGGATTCTATAACGAGTGTCATAGCTGTAAGGATTCTATAATGAGCGCCATAGCTGTAAGGATTCTATAATGAGCGCCATAGCTGTAAGGATTCTATAACTAGCGCCATAGCTGTAAGGATTCTATAACTAGCGCCATAGCTCTAAGGATTCTATAACGAGTGCCATAGCTGTAAGGATTCTATAACGAGCGCCATAGCAGTAAGGATTCTATAACTAGCGCCATAGCAGTAAGGATTCTATAACGAGGGCCATAGCAGTAAGGATTCTATAATGAGCGCCATAGCAGTAAGGATTCTATAATGAGCGCCATAGCAGTAAGGATTCTATAACGAGCGCCATAGCTGTAAGGATTCTATAACGAGCGCCATAGCTGTAAGAATTCTATAACGAGTGTCATAGCTGTAAGGATTCTATAACGAGCGCCATAGCTGTAAGAATTCTATAACGAGTGCCATAGCTGTAAGGATTCTATAACGAGCACCATAGCTGTAAGGATTCTATAACGAGTGTCATAGCTGTAAGGATTCTATAACGAGTGTCATGGCTGTAAGGATTCTATAACGAGTGTCATAGCTGTAAGGATTCTATAACGAGTGTCATAGCTGTAAGGATTCTATAACGAGCGCCATAGCTGTAAGGATTCTATAACGCGCGCCATAACTGTAAGTATTCTATAATGAGTGCCATAGCAGTAAGTATTCTATAATGAGCGCCATAACTGTAAGGATTCTATAACGAGCGCCATAGCTGTAAGGATTCTATAACGAGCACCATTGCAGTAAGGATTCTATAACGAGCGCCATAGCTGTAAGGATTCTATAACGAGCACCATTGCTGTAAGGATTCTATAACGAGCGCCATAACTGTAAGGATTCTATAACGAGCGCCATAGCTGTAAGGATTCTATAACGAGTGTCATAGCTGTAAGGATTCTATAACGAGCACCATAGCTGTAAGGATTCTATAACGAGCGCCATAACTGTAAGGATTCTATAACGAGCGCCATAGCTGTAAGGATTCTATAACGAGCGTCATAGCTGTGAGGATTCTATAATGAGCGCCATAGCTGTAAGGATTCTATAACGAGCGCCATAGCTGTAAGGATTCTATAACGAGTGTCATAGCTGTAAGGATTCTATAACGAGCACCATAGCAGTAAGGATTCCATAACGAGTGCCATAGCTGTAAGGATTCTATAATGAGCGCCATAACTGTAAGGATTCCATAACGAGCGCCATAGCTGTAAGGATTCCATAATGAGCGCCATAGCAGTAAGGATTCTATAACGAGCGCCATAGCAGCAAGGATTCTATAACGAGCGCCATAGCTGTAAGGATTCTATAACGAGTGCCATAGCTGTAAGGATTCTATAACGAGCGCCATAGCTGTAAGGATTCCATAACGAGCGCCATAGCAGTAAGGATTCTATAACGAGTGCCATAGCTGTAAGGATTCTATAACGAGCGCCATAGCAGCAAGGATTCTATAACGAGCGCCATAGCTGTAAGGATTCTATAACGAGCACCATTGCTGTAAGGATTCTATAACGAGCGCCATAGCTGTAAGGATTCTATAACGCGCGCCATAACTGTAAGTATTCTATAATGAGTGCCATAGCAGTAAGTATTCTATAATGAGCGCCATAACTGTAAGGATTCTATAATGAGCGCCATAGCTGTAAGGATTCTATAACGAGCACCATTGCAGTAAGGATTCTATAACGAGCGCCATAGCTGTAAGGATTCTATAACGAGCGCCATAGCTGTAAGGATTCTATAACGAGCACCATTGCTGTAAGGATTCTATAACGAGCGCCATAACTGTAAGGATTCTATAACGAGCGCCATCGCTGTAAGGATTCTATAACGAGTGTCATAGCTGTAAGGATTCTATAACGAGCACCATAGCTGTAAGGATTCTATAACGAGCGCCATAACTGTAAGGATTCTATAATGAGCGCCATAGCTGTAAGGATTCTATAACGAGCGTCATAGCTGTGAGGATTCTATAATGAGCGCCATAGCTGTAAGGATTCTATAACGAGCGCCATAGCTGTAAGGATTCTATAACGAGTGTCATAGCTGTAAGGATTCTATAACGAGCACCATAGCAGTAAGGATTCCATAACGAGTGCCATAGCTGTAAGGATTCTATAATGAGCGCCATAACTGTAAGGATTCCATAACGAGCGCCATAGCTGTAAGGATTCCATAATGAGCGCCATAGCAGTAAGGATTCTATAACGAGCGCCATAGCAGCAAGGATTCTATAACGAGCGCCATAGCT
This sequence comes from Pelobates fuscus, assembly GCF_036172605.1. NCBI lineage: Eukaryota > Metazoa > Chordata > Amphibia > Anura > Pelobatidae > Pelobates > Pelobates fuscus. The sequence goes on along the minus strand of NC_086326.1, from coordinate 144,087,454 downwards.
GTAAGGATTCTATAACGAGTGCCATAGCTGTAAGGATTCTATAACGAGCGCCATAGCTGTAAGGATTCCATAACGAGCGCCATAGCAGTAAGGATTCTATAACGAGCGCCATAGCTGTAAGGATTCTATAACGAGCGCCATAGCAGTAAGGATTCTATAACGAGCGCCATAGCAGTAAGGATTCTATAACGAGCGCCATAGCAGTAAGGATTCTATAACGAGTGCCATAGCAGTAAGGATTCTATAACGAGCGCCATAGCAGTAAGGATTCTATAACGAGTGCCATAGCAGTAAGGATTCTATAACGAGTGCCATAGCAGTAAGGATTCTATAACGAGTGCCATAGCTGTAAGGATTCCATAACGAGCGCCATAGCAGTAAGGATTCTATAACTAGCGCCATAGCTCTAAGGATTCTATAACGAGTGCCATAGCTGTAAGGATTCTATAACGAGCGCCATAGCAGTAAGGATTCTATAACGAGTGCCATAGCAGTAAGGATTCTATAACGAGTGTCATAGCTGTAAGGATTCTATAATGAGCGCCATAACTGTAAGGATTCTATAACGAGCGCCATAGCAGTAAGGATTCTATAACGAGTGTCATAGCTGTAAGGATTCTATAATGAGCGCCATAGCTGTAAGGATTCTATAATGAGCGCCATAGCTGTAAGGATTCTATAATGAGCGCCATAGCAGTAAGGATTCTATAACTAGCGCCATAGCTCTAAGGATTCTATAACGAGTGTCATAGCTGTAAGGATTCTATAACAAGCGCCATAGCAGTAAGGATTCTATAACTAGCGCCATAGCTCTAAGGATTCTATAACGAGTGCCATAGCTGTAAGGATTCTATAACGAGTGCCATAGCTGTAAGGATTCTATAACGAGGGCCATAGCAGTAAGGATTCTATAACGAGTGTCATAGCTGTAAGGATTCTATAACGAGCGCCATAGCAGTAAGGATTCTATAACGAGTGTCATAGCTGTAAGGATTCTATAATGAGCGCCATAGCTGTAAGGATTCTATAATGAGCGCCATAGCTGTAAGGATTCTATAACTAGCGCCATAGCTGTAAGGATTCTATAACTAGCGCCATAGCTCTAAGGATTCTATAACGAGTGCCATAGCTGTAAGGATTCTATAACGAGCGCCATAGCAGTAAGGATTCTATAACTAGCGCCATAGCAGTAAGGATTCTATAACGAGGGCCATAGCAGTAAGGATTCTATAATGAGCGCCATAGCAGTAAGGATTCTATAACGAGTGCCATAGCAGTAAGGATTCTATAACGAGCGCCATAGCAGTAAGGATTCTATAACTAGCGCCATAGCAGTAAGGATTCTATAACGAGGGCCATAGCTGTAAGGATTCTATAATGAGCGCCATAGCAGTAAGGATTCTATAACGAGCGCCATAGCAGTAAGGATTCTATAACGAGCGCCATAGCAGTAAGGATTCTATAATGAGCGCCATAGCAGTAAGGATTCTATAACGAGCGCCATAGCTGTAAGGATTCTATAACGAGCGCCATAGCAGTGCTACACAGACAAAACCATTTAAATTATATTAGAAGGCATGTTTAGCTGAGAGACAGAATGGAGTTGGCTTTACCCATGCAAACAGGTCTCTCATATAATTCAAGAAAAGAGAAATAAGTTAAAAAAACAAAACAAAAACAAAACAATGAATTTACCCTTGTTGCTTTGATGAGTTGGGAGCATCTGCAGCTTCCAAAAACCAAACAAACAAACAAACACGAACCTAAAAACAAAAACTATTTACCAATAAGTGTTTTGTGCTTCCGCTTCAATACTCCTTTACAAATATCCGTGCCATCTTCAAAATATTCCTACATGGAATAGAAAAACAGTGACATCCTCACACCTTATAGGAACCTGACACACACAATGATACAGTCACCATCCAGACACATCCCTTGGTTTTACTGTATAATGTCCCATTCCCAGCAGCCTCACCTCTCCAGTCAGCAGCTGGATGATCTGATTGGTCAGTTCCAGGATCTTGTCATCATTGTTACTCTCATGTATCAGTGAGTGAGGTGGGGGCACCGTGCTGGGGCTCTGAGTCCTGGAGGATCCTACTAATACACAGGGACTGCTGGATACTGTGACGCCGTCACCAGGCTTTTTAATGACGATATAATCCTACATTCAAGAAATGAAACCGTATCATTCAGAGGAAAGGACCTACTTAAACAGAATCTTCCAAAATGCTAGACCGGTATATCGGGGAGTTAGAGGCACTCAACAAATCTCAACTTTAATAAGACAACAAATACAAAAGAGATAATCCAAATATCTTCCAAATAATAAAAAAAACTGTAAAATAATGCCCAAATAGAGTAAACAAAATTACAGTGTGAAAACCAGGCACGTGCATTACCTACTGAAATACAGTTACCCCACTCCCTCAGTTCCAGATCCCTGCGAAAGGTGTTTACCACGTCTTCTTGACAATAAGGGACAAGTGGTTTGCATCCGGCATCATGCAAACACAACCACTGTTGTTCTCCTGCACCGTGCGTAAAGTGCCTATCTGTCCTTTGGAATATAGACATAGTATAGAAATTCTCAAAATCCTCTCACCTCTCCAGTCAGAAGGTAGAGAATTTTCAGGGTTAAATTAAAGAGTTTCTCGGTGATGTAAATTCTGTTCTTGTTTGTCTTCATCATGGCGTTGGTCAGGGGCACTCAGAAAAATCAGAAAAATCAATCCAATTACACATCAGATCTGTCTTAAAACAAACATTGAAATGTTAAAGGGACTTGTATGTGCTTAACCTTTCCCTCCCTCACATTGTATGTCCATTTGTTACTTGTTTATCACTACGTTGCATTTGTATAAATCATTTTGTGACACTTTAAACATAAATACTTTCTTTTTCCTAGCAGGAGATTCCAGCTATCCATAGCAGAAGAGACTAGGTTAGGAGCAACACCCAGGGGACACCAGGTTAGAGGTCAAACTGTTAGCAAATACCTTGACTACTTAAAGGGACACTATAGTCACCAGTACAACTACAGCTTAATGTAGTTGTTCTGGTGAGTATAATCATTTCCTGCAGGCATTTTCCTGTAATCACTGCCTTTTCAGAGAAAATACAGTGTTTACATCGCCCCCTAGGGACACCTTCAGTGGCCACTCCTTGTATGGCTACTAGAGTTGCTTCCTTGGGCAGGCAGTGTCGCACAGTGCATGAGGAAGTGCTAATTGACCAAGCCGGCGTTTGGCCCTGCCCTGTTCCAATTCCTTGCTGATTTTAGCCAATTCCTTTAGGAAAGCATTGGATTAGCTGAAATATTAAATTCTGATGATGTCAGCAAGGAGCCAGATCAGGGGCAGGGCAAAGCACCGGTGGAACCGTGCAGCGCTGGAAAAAAGGTAAGTTTTATTACCTTTTAAGGGGGTTAAGGGAGGAAAAGCCACCTAAATGGTGGGTTTAGCACTATAGGGTCAGTAATACATGTTTGTGTTCCTGACTCTATAGTGTTCCTTTACGTTGGGGGCACAGGGCACTTCTGGAGTCATAGTCACTACATTGCTCTGTATCGATTCTGGTCCATGGCGTTTAATTTTGGGTTTGAGGGGGAACCTTAATGGATTACTCTGTATATACTTGTGTATATAAACTACAATATCTAATGATACAATTGTATCTGTGCTCAGTGACTATCTGCATTGATAGATAGATATATAAAAAAAAACACACACACACACACACACACACTATGTAATGATACATTGTCTCTGTGCTCAGTGATTATCTGTTGTGATCACACACTATGTAATGATACATTGTCTCTGTGCTCAGTGATTATCTGTTGTGATCACACACTGTCTCTGTGCTCAGTGATTATCTGTTGTGATCACACACTCTGTAATGATACATTGTCTCTGAGCTCAGTGATTATCTGTTGTGATCACACACTATGTAATGATACATTGTCTCTGTGCTCAGTGATTATCTGTTGTGATCACACACTCTGTAATGATACATTGTCTCTGAGCTCAGTGATTATCTGTTGTGATCACACACTATGTAATGATACATTGTCTCTGTGCTCAGTGATTATCTGTTGTGATCACACACTATGTAATGATACATTGTCTCTGTGCTTAGTGATTATCTGTTGTGATCACACACTATGTAATGATACATTGTCTCTGTGCTCAGTGATTATCTGTTGTGATCACACACTATGTAATGATACATTGTCTCTGTGCTCAGTGATTATCTGTTGTGATCACACACTATGTAATGATACATTGTCTCTGTGCTCAGTGATTATCTGTTGTGATCACACACTATGTAATGATACATTGTCTCTGTGTTCAGTGATTATCTGTTGTGATCACACACTGTGTAATGATACATTGTCTCTGTGCTCAGTGATTATCTGTTGTGATCACACACTATGTAATGATACATTGTCTCTGTGTTCAGTGATTATCTGTTGTGATCACACACTGTGTAATGATACATTGTCTCTGTGCTCAGTGATTATCTGTTGTGATCACACACTATGTAATGATACATTGTCTCTGTGCTCAGTGATTATCTATTGTGATCACACACTATGTAATGATACATTGTCTCTGTGCTTAGTGATTATCTATTGTGATCACACACTATGTAATGATACATTGTCTCTGTGCTCAGTGATTATCTGCTGTGATCACACACTATATAATGATACATTGTCTCTGTGCTCAGTGATTATCTGTTGTGATCACACACTATGTAATGATACATTGTCTCTGTGTTCAGTGATTATCTGTTGTGATCACACACTGTGTAATGATACATTGTCTCTGTGCTCAGTGATTATCTGTTGTGATCACACACTATGTAATGATACATTGTCTCTGTGCTCAGTGATTATCTGTTGTGATCACACACTATGTAATGATACATTGTCTCTGAGCTCAGTGATTATCTATTGTGATCACACACTATGTAATGATACATTGTCTCTGTGCTCAGTGATTATCTGCTGTGATCACACACTATATAATGATACATTGTCTCTGTGCTCAGTGATTATCTGTTGTGATCACATACTATGTAATGATACCATTGTCTCTGTGCTCAGTGATTATCTGTTGTGATCACACACTCTGTAATGATACCATTGTCTCTGTGCTCAGTGATTATCTGTTGTGATCACACACTATATAATGATACATTGTCTCTGTGCTCAGTGATTATCTGTTGTGATCACACACTATGTAATGATACCATTGTCTCTGTGCTCAGTGATTATCTGCTGTGATCACACACTATGTAATGATACATTGTCTCTGTGCTCAGTGATTATCTGTTGTGATCACACACTATGTAATGATACATTGTCTCTGTGCTCAGTGATTATCTGTTGTGATCACACACTATGTAATGATACATTGTCTCTGTGCTCAGTGAATATCTGTTGTGATCACACACTATGTAATGATACATTGTCTCTGTGCTCAGTGATTATCTGTTGTGATCACACACTATGTAATGATACATTGTCTCTGTGCTCAGTGATTATCTGTTGTGATCACACACTATGTAATGATACATTGTCTCTGTGCTCAGTGATTATCTGTTGTGATCACACACTATGTAATGATACATTGTCTCTGTGTTCAGTGATTATCTGTTGTGATCACACACTGTGTAATGATACATTGTCTCTGTGCTCAGTGATTATCTGTTGTGATCACACACTATGTAATGATACATTGTCTCTGTGTTCAGTGATTATCTGTTGTGATCACACACTGTGTAATGATACATTGTCTCTGTGCTCAGTGATTATCTGTTGTGATCACACACTATGTAATGATTCATTGTCTCTGTGCTCAGTGATTATCTATTGTGATCACACACTATGTAATGATACATTGTCTCTGTGCTTAGTGATTATCTGTTGTGATCACACACTATGTAATGATACATTCTCTCTGTGCTCAGTGATTATCTGTTGTGATCACACACACTATGTAATGATACATTGTCTCTGAGCTCAGTGATTATCTATTGTGATCACACACTATGTAATGATACATTGTCTCTGTGCTCAGTGATTATCTGCTGTGATCACACACTATATAATGATACATTGTCTCTGTGCTCAGTGATTATCTGTTGTGATCACATACTATGTAATGATACCATTGTCTCTGTGCTCAGTGATTATCTGTTGTGATCACACACTCTGTAATGATACCATTGTCTCTGTGCTCAGTGATTATCTGCTGTGATCACACACTATGTAATGATACATTGTCTCTGTGCTCAGTGATTATCTGTTGTGATCACACACTATATAATGATACATTGTCTCTGTGCTCAGTGATTATCTGTTGTGATCACACACTATGTAATGATACCATTGTCTCTGTGCTCAGTGATTATCTGCTGTGATCACACACTATGTAATGATACATTGTCTCTATGCTCAGTGATTATCTGTTGTGATCACACACTATGTAATGATACATTGTCTCTGTGCTCAGTGATTATCTGTTGTGATCACACACTATGTAATGATACATTGTCTCTGTGCTCAGTGAATATCTGTTGTGATCACACACTATGTAATGATACATTGTCTCTGTGCTCAGTGATTATCTGTTTTGATCACACACTATGTAATGATACATTGTCTATGTGCTCAGTGATTATTTGTTGTGATCACACACTATGTAATGATACATTGTCTCTGTGCTCAGTGATTATCTGCTGTGATCACACACTATGTAATGATACATTGTCTCTGTGCTCAGTGAATATCTGTTGTGATCACACACTATGTAATGATACATTGTCTCTGTGCTCAGTGATTATCTGTTTTGATCACACACTATGTAATGATACCATTGTCTCTGTGCTCAGTGATTATTTGTTGTGATCACACACTATGTAATGATACATTGTCTCTGTGCTCAGTGATTATCTGCTGTGATCACACACTATGTAATGATACATTGTCTCTGTGCTCATTGATGTGGTCACAGTGTACTCTGTCTGCCCAGCTCCCTGTACTGGTAGGACTCTGCCAGCAATCAGTAGAGGGTGTTGTGCAGACATGCCCCAGCAGCCCCCATGCCCCCCCAGCCAGCAATGTGCCCATAGGCTGCTTCCCTCTCTCTATCCCCCCAGCCAGCAATGTACCCATAGGCTGCTTCCCTCTCTGTATCCCCCCAGCCAGCAATGTACCCATAGGCTGCTTCCCTCTCTGTATCCCCCCAGCCAGCAATGTACCCATAGGCTGCTTCCCTCTCTGTATCCCCCAGCCAGCAATGTACCCATAGGCTGCGTCCCTCTCTTTATGCCCCCAGCCAGCAATGTGCCCATAGGCTGCTTCCCTCTCTGTATCCCCCCAGCCAACAATGTACCCATAGGCTGTTTCCCTCTCTGTATCCCCCCAGCCAGCAATGTACCCATAGGCTGTTTCCCTCTCTGTATCCCCCCAGCCAGCAATGTACCCATAGGCTGTTTCCCTCTCTGTATCCCCCCAGCCAGCAATGTGCCCATAGGCTGCTTCCCTCTCTTTATGCCCCCAGCCAGCAAATGTACCCACAGGCTGCTTCCCTCTCTGTATACCCCCAGCCAGCAATGTGCCCATAGGCTGCTTCCCTCTCTGTATCCCCCCAGCCAGCAATGTGCCCATAGGCTGCTTCCCTCTCTGTATCCCCCCAGCCAGCAATGTGCCCATAGGCTGCTTCCCTCTCTGTATCCCCCCAGCCAGCAATGTGCCCACAGGCTGCTTCCCTCTCTGTATCCCCCAGCCAGCAATGTGCCCATAGGCTGCTTCCCACTCTTTATCCCCCCAGCCAGCAATGTGCCCATTGGCTGCTTCCCTCTCTGTATCCCCCCAGCCAGCAATGTGCCCATAGGCTGCTTCCCTCTCTGTATCCCCCCAGCCAGCAATGTGCCCACAGGCTGCTTCCCTCTCTGTATCCCCCCAGCCAGCAATGTGCCCATAGGCTGCTTCCCACTCTGTATCCCCGCAGCCAGCAATGTGCCCATTGGCTGCTTCCCTCTCTGTATCCCCCCAGCCAGCAATGTGCCCACAGGCTGCTTCCCTCTCTGTATCCCCCCAGCCAGCAATGTGCCCATAGGCTGCTTCCCACTCTGTATCCCTCCAGCCAGCAATGTGCCCATTGGCTGCTTCCCTCTCTGTATCCCCCCAGCCAGCAATGTGCCCATAGGCTGCTTCCCTCTCTGTATCCCCCCAGCCAGCAATGTGCCCATAGGCTGCTTCCCTCTCTGTATCCCCCCAGCCAGCAATGTGCCCATAGGCTGCTTCCCACTCTGTATCCCCCAGCCAGCAATGTGCCCATAGGCTGCTTCCCACTCTGTATCCCCCCAGCCAGCAATGTGCCCATAGGCTGCTTCCCTCTCTGTATCCCCCCAGCCAGCAATGTGCCCATAGGCTGCTTCCCACTCTGTATCCCCCCAGCCAGCAATGTGCCCATAGGCTGCTTGCCACTCTGTATTCCCCCAGCCAGCAATGTGCCCATAGGCTGCTTCCCTCTCTGTATCCCCCCAGCCAGCAATGTGCCCATAGGCTGCTTCCCTCTCTGTATCCCCCCAGCCAGCAATGTGCCCATAGGCTGCTTCCCTCTCTGTATCCCCCCAGCCAGCAATGTGCCCATAGGCTGCTTCCCTCTCTGTATCCCCCCAGCCAGCAATGTGCCCATAGGCTGCTTCCCTCTCTGTATCCCCCCAGCCAGCAATGTGCCCATAGGCTGCTTCCCTCTCTGTATTCCCCCCAGCCAGCAATGTGCCCATAGGCTGCTTCCCTCTCTGTATCCCCCCAGCCAGCAATGTGCCCATAGGCTGCTTCCCTCTCTGTATACCCCCAGCCAGCAATGTGCCCATTGGCTGCTTCCCTCTCTGTATACCCCCAGCCAGCAATGTGCCCATAGGCTGCTTCCCTCTCTGTATCCCCCCAGCCAGCAATGTGCCCATAGGTTGCTTCCCTCTCTGTATCCCCCCAGCCAGCAATGTGCCCATAGGCTGCTTCCCTCTCTGTATCTCCCCCAGCCAGCAATGTGCCCATAGGCTGCTTCCCTCTCTGTATCCCCCCAGCCAGCAATGTGCCCATAGGCTGCTTCCCTCTCTGTATCCCCCCAGCCAGCAATGTGCCCATAGGCTGCTTCCCTCTCTGTATCCCCCCAGCCAGCAATGTGCCCATAGACTGCTTTCCTCTCTGTATCCCCCCAGCCAGCAATGTGCCCACAGGCTGCTTCCCTCTCTGTATCCCCCCAGCCAGCAATGTGCCCATAGGCTGCTTCCCTCTCTGTATCCCCCCAGCCAGCAATGTGCCCATAGACTGCTTCCCTCTCTGTATCCCCCCAACCAGCAATGTGCCTATAGGCTGCTTCCCTCTCTGTATCCCCCCCAGCCAGCAATGTGCCCACAGGCTGCTTCCCTCTCTGTATCCCCACAGCCAGCAACGTGCCCATAGGCTGCTTCCCTCTCTGTATCCCCCCAGCCAGCAATGTGCCCATAGGCTGCTTCCCTCTCTGTATCCCCCCAGCCAGCAATGTACCCACAGGCTGCTTCCCTCTCTGTATACCCCCAGCCAGCAATGTACCCATTGGCTGCTTCCCTCTCTGTATACCCCCAGCCAGCAATGTGCAAATATGCTGCTTCCCTCTCCGTATCCCCCCAGCCAGCAATGTGCCCATAGGCTGCTTCCCTCTCTGTATACCCCCAGCCAGCAATGTGCCCATAGGCTGCTTCCCTGTCTGTATCCCCCCAGCCAGCAATGTGCCCACAGGCTGCTTCCCTCTCTGTATCCCCCCAGCCAGCAATGTGCCCATAGGCTGCTTCCCACTCTGTATCCCCCCAGCCAGCAATGTGCCCATAGGCTGCTTCCCTCTCTGTATCCCCCCAGCCAGCAATGTAACCATAGGCTGCTTCCCTCTCTGTATCCCCCCAGCCAGCAATGTGCCCATATGCTGCTTCCCTCTCTGTATCCCCCCAGCCAGCAATGTGCCCATAGGCTGCTTCCCTCTCTGTATCCCCCCAGCCAGCAATGTGCCCATAGGCTGCTTCCCTCTCTGTATCCCCCCAGCCAGCAATGTGCCCATAGGCTGCTTCCCTCTCTGTATCCCCCCAGCCAGCAATGTGCCCATAGGCTGCTTCCCTCTCTGTATCCCCCCAGCCAGCAATGTACCCATTGGCTGCTTCCCTCTCTGTATCCCCCCAGCCAGCAATGTACCCATTGGCTGCTTCCCTCTCTGTATCCCCCCAGCCAGCAATGTACCCATTGGCTGCTTCCCTCTCTGTATCCCCCCCAGCCAGCAATGTGCCCATAGGCTGCTTCCCTCTCTGTATCCCCCCCAGCCAGCAATGTGCCCATAGGCTGCTTCTCTCTCTGTATCCCCCCCAGCCAGCAATGTGCCCATAGGCTGCTTCCCTCTCTGTATCCCCCCAGCCAGCAATGTGCCCACAGGCTGCTTCCCTCTCTGTATCCCCCCAGCCAGCAATGTGCCCATAGGCTGCTTCCCACTCTGTATCCCCCCAGCCAGCAATGTGCCCATAGGCTGCTTCCCTCTCTGTATCCCCCCAGCCAGCAATGTGCCCATAGGCTGCTTCCCTCTCTGTATCCCCCCAGCCAGCAATGTGCCCATAGGCTGCTTCCCTCTCTGTATCCCCCCAGCCAGCAATGTACCCATAGGCTGCTTCCCTCTCTGTATCCCCCAGCCAGCAATGTGCCCACAGGCTGCTTCCCTCTCTGTATACCCCCAGCCAGCAATGTGCCCATTGGCTGCTTCCCTCTCTGTATCCCCCCAGCCAGCAATGTGCCCATAGGCTGCTTCCCACTCTGTATCCCCCCAGCCAGCAATGTGCCCACAGGCTGCTTCCCTCTCTGTATCCCCCCAGCCAGCAATGTGCCCACAGGCTGCTTCCCTCTCTGTATCCCCCCAGCCAGCAATGTACTCATAGGCTGCTTCCCTCTCTGTATCCCCCCAGCCAGCAATGTGCCCATTGGCTGCTTCCCTCTCTGTATCCCCCCAGCCAGCAATGTGCCCACAGGCTGCTTCCCTCTCTGTATCCCCCCAGCCAGCAATGTGCCCATAGGCTGCTTCCCTCTCTGTATCCCCCCAGCCAGCAATGTGCCCATAGGCTGCTTCCCTCTCTGTATCCCCCCAGCCAGCAATGTGCCCATAGGCTGCTTCACTCTCTGTATCCCCCCAGCCAGCAATGTGCCCATAGGCTGCTTCCCTCTCTGTATCCCCCCAGCCAGCAATGTGCCCATAGGCTGCTTCCCTCTCTGTATCCCCCCAGCCAGCAATGTACCCATAGGCTGTTTCCCTCTCTGTATCCCCCCAGCCAGCAATGTGCCCATAGGCTGCTTCCCTCTCTGTATACCCCCAGCCAGCATGCCTGAAAGAGCACTGTATGCTATCAGTAAAACATCAATAATCTCCATATACTCCTGGGAATAGAAAGTCACTATACCAACCTGGCCGGGTGTCCCAGCACTGTATCCACTACTTTGCCTGCTATCACACCGAGGCCTGACAGCAGCTACTTCCCATCCACCAAGAGACCATGTGACATCACAATAGTCATGTGACTATGGGTCATGTGATACAGGCTCCTACTGGAGGGGGGGGGGGGGACTTCAAGTAAGAAGAGTTACTGTCTGTCTGTCTGTCTGCACAGAGCTAGGTTACTGTCTGTCTGTCTGCACAGAGCTAGGTTACTGTCTGTCTGTACAGGGCTAGGTTACTGTCTGTCTGTACAGAGCTAGGTTACTGTCTGTCTGTCTGCACATAGCTAGGTTACTGTCTGTCTGTCTGCACAGAGCTAGGTTACTGTCTGTCTGTACAGAGCTAGGTTACTGTCTGTCTGTCTGCACAGAGCAGGGTTACTGTCTGTCTGTCTGCACAGAATAGGGTTACTGTCTGTCAGTCTGCACAGAGCTAGGTTACTGTCTGTCTGCACAGAGCTAGGTTACTGTCTGTCTGTCTGTCTGCAAAGAGCTAGGTTACTGTCTGTCTGTCTGCACAGAGCTAGGTTACTGTCTGTCTGTACAGAGCAGGGTTACTGTCTGTCTGTCTGTCTGCACAGAGCTAGGTTACTGTCTGTCTGTACAGAGCTAGGTTACTGTCTGTCTGTCTGTCTGCACAGAGCTAGGTTACTGTCTGTCTGTACAGAGCAGGGTTACTGTCTGTCTGTCTGTCTGCACAGAGCTAGGTTACTGTCTGTCTGTCTGCACAGAGCTAGGTTACTGTCTGTCTGTCTGTATGCAAAGAGCTAGGTTACTGTCTGTCTGCAAAGAGCTAGGTTACTGTCTGTCTGTCTGTACAGAGCTAGGTTACTGTCTGTCTGCACAGAGCAGGGTTACTGTCTGTCTGTACAGAGCAGGGTTACTGTCTGTGTGTCTGTCTGCACAGAGCTAGGTTACTGTCTGTCTGTCTGCACAGAGCTAGGTTACTGTCTGTCTGTCTGCACAGAGCTAGGTTACTGTCTGTCTGTCTGCACAGAGCTAGGTTACTGTCTGTCTGCACAGAGCTAGGTTACTGCCTGTTTGTCTGTCTGCAAAAAGCTAGGTTACTGACTGTCTGTCTGCACAGAGCAGGGTTACTGCCTGTCTGTCTGTACAGAGCTAGGTTACTGTCTGTCTGCACAGAGTAGGGTTACTGCCTGTCTGTCTGTCTGCACAGAGCAAGGTTACTGTTTGTCTGCACAGAGCTAGGTTACTGTCTGTCTGCACAGAGTAGGGTTACTGCCTGTCTGTCTGCACAGAGCAAGGTTACTGTTTGTCTGCACAGAGCTAGGTTACTGTCTGTCTGCACAGAGCAGGGTTACTGTCTGTCTGTATAGAGCAGGGTTACTGTCTGTCTGCACAGAGCAGAGTTAGTGTCTGTCTGCACAGAGCTAGGTTACTGTCTGTCTGCACAGAGCTAGGTTACTGTCTGTCTGTACAGAGCAGGGTTACTGTCTGCCTGTACAGAGCAGGGTTACTGTCTGCATGTCTGCACAGAGCTAGGTTACTGTCTGTCTGCACAGAGCAGGGTTACTGTCTGTGTGTCTGTCTGTACAGAGCTAGGTTACGGTCTGTCTTTCTGTACAGAGCTAGGTTACTGCCTGTCTGTCTGCACAGAGCTAGGTTACTGCCTGTCTGTCTGCACAGAGCTAGGTTACTGCCTGTCTGTCTGCACAGAGCTAGGTTACTGCCTGTCTGTCTGCACAGAGCTAGGTTACTGTCTGCACAGAACTAGGTTACTGTCTGTCTGTCTGTACAGAGCTAGGTTACTGTATGTCTGTCTGTACAGAGCTAGGTTACTGTATGTCTGTCTGCACAGAGCAGGGTTACTGTCTGTCTGTCTGCACAGAGCAGGGTTACTGTCTGTCTGTCTGCACAGAGCAGGGTTACTGTCTGTATGTCTGTCTGCACAGAGCTAGGTTACTGTCTGTCTGTCTGTACAGAGCTAGGTTACTGTCTGTCTGCACAGAGCAGGGTTACTGTCTGTCTGCACAGAGCAGGGTTACTGTCTGTCTGTACAGAGCTAGGTTACTGTCTGTCTGTCTGTCTGTCTGCACAGAGCTAGGTTACTGTCTGTCTGTACAGAGCAGGGTTACTGTCTGTCTGTCTGTCTGCACAGAGCAGGGTTACTGTCTGTCTGTCTGCACAGAGCAGGGTTACTGTCTGTGTGTCTGTCTGTACAGAGCAGGGTTACTGTCTGTGTGTCTGTCTGTACAGAGCAGGGTTACTGTCTGTGTGTCTGTCTGTACAGAGCAGGGTTACTGTCTGTGTGTCTGTCTGTACAGAGCTAGGTTACTGTCTGTCTGTCTGTACACAGCTAGGTTACTGTCTGTGTGCACAGAGCTAGGTTACTGTCTGTAACGGACCGTTTCAGCAGACAAGGGGTTAAAATCCGTTTAGGCGATATGCCCCTTCCTGAGAGACAGGCACAGCTACTGCAGAACACCAAACTCCAGAACTGGATACAAAATAGCACTTCAAACTGGAACCTCACGAATAGCTGCTAGCAGACGAACAGGAAAAGCAGGCATCAGCTTACACTCCTAGCAATCGATCTCCAACAGCATACAGTGAATCCCCCCAAGAACGAGACAAGGCTCCGTGTTGAGGGTCAAGCAGTGGTCTCAGGTGCTGGCACACCCAGCCTGGTTTTTATTACAAGTGAACACATACAGGCCACACCCAGGGGGAGGCATAAAATGACCAATAGTATCACGGGTGCAACCCTCACATCCTCTCCCCTTAGTGTGACACATAATCCCATTATACATACAGTTAAAACATACTTTTTACCCAACTTTCATAACTCTAAAACCATACATCACATTCACATAAAAATCCATATCCACAATCAATCCATTCAGGGGAACAACATATTAAAAATTGGCATGAATCAGACCAGGGGTTCAAAAGTTAGTAAAGTATCTTTTAAAACCCCTGGCAGCATGGCAAAAAACATCCCCACAATGCATCCTGGTTTCATCCCTTCTGCCCTGGAGATAATTGGAGAAGTAATCCAATTATCCAGGACTAGAGGCAGACTCCATTAACCACATGGTTGCAAAACAACATAAAACTCTTTAAAATACATAAAGTCACATTTTACACATAACACACAGACATTTCACATATCCCCAGATAGCTCAGGTCTGAGTGCACATTATCAGGTGAATGGCACTCAGACCAACCGAATACAGTTTAATCGCCATAGAGCCAAAGTCTTTAATCACACGAATAGGCTCCATGGCATAGCTATCTGGGTTACCACAGCTCACACAGGGCAAGTACCAAATGACCCCACTGTATTTAAAGAGCCAGAATGAGTGACATACACTCTGGTATGGCCGAATACTGTTTTTAAAGGGCCCAATCTCCCAGGGCCATAGTCCAAAGGCAGCAGGCGGGCAGCCAGGCTTCTCCAATGCAATGTGGCGAGATTGCTCTCGTCACATCTCTCCCCTTTTCCAAACAGACTAACAGGGTATCTGACCTCCTGCCGGTCAGTGCCCTTGTTAGTCCAGCAGCCCACCCACAAAACAGAAACAGCAGTACAGCCCACCCACAATAACTGGTTACTACACCTGGGTAGAGGAGAAATTTGTCCATGTCCAGGTGCCTCACCATGGCTGTGTGGGGGACTGGTAGGCTGCCTTGGTGGGTTGCTGAGTGGGCAGAGACCAGCGGTACTCTGCCCTGATGCCAGCACTACCACGGGAGTAGTCTGGTTGAAGCCTGGTTGCTGGAGACCGACTGTCTCCCCTTTAGCTGCACTGCTCTGCTGCTGGAGACCGACTGTCTCCCCTTTAGTTACACAGCTCTGCTGCTGGAGACCGACTGTCTCCCCTTTGGCTAAACAGCCCTGTCGTGGGGAGGCAGGACCGACCATCCCTACCCCCTGTGTGGTAAGTGCAGAGACCACGGTCCCATCTGCACCGGTGGGGGGCTTACAGTCTCCCCCTGGTACCTTAAGCTGCCGCTGGGGAGAGGGGGTAACAGGCTCCTCTCCCAATAGAACACTCTGCCGCTGGGGAAAGGAGACTGGGCTCTCTATTCCCTGCACATTACGGATCCGCCGCTGGGGAGAGGTGGTAGCAAGCTCCTCTCCCATACATACTTTCCGCCTTTGTGGAGGGAGACCGACTGTCTCTCCTCCCAATACAGTGTCCTGCTGCTGGGGGAAGGAGACTGGGCTCTCTATTCCCTGCTCATCAATGATCCGCCGCTGGGGAGAGGTGGTAGCAAGCTCCTCTCCCATACATACTTCCATCCTCTGTGGAGGGAGACCGACTGTCTCTTCTCCCAATACAGTGTCCTGCTGCTGGGGAAAGGAGACTGGGCTCTCTATTCCCAAAAAATCACGCTGCTGCTGGGGGGTAGGACCAACTACCTCTGCCCCCTGTAACTCAGCCTGCCGCTGGGGAGGGAGGACGCTGCTCTCCTCTCCCTGCACTTCACACTGCCTTCCCGGCATATCACTCTGCTGTTGGGGGGTAGGACCAACTACCTCTGCCCCCTGTAACTCATCCTGCCGCTGGGGAATGGAGACTGGGCTCCCAATTCCCTGCAGGACCGGTGGAGAGACCTCGGTCCCATCTCTACCGGCCACCTGGGGTTCTTCCCAGTAAATCTCCACAATATCTTCCCAGCGGAATGGGTCTGGATCTGGGTCTGTCACTTTACTGTCCTGCTGAGCATTCCCAATGGAGTGGAAGAGATCTCGGTAGTCCTGCTCCAGTTCCCACTCCATGGTTGCTAGGTGAAGCAGGTCTTGCCCTACCTCATGGGGGTCATCCCAGTCATGCCTAGCCTCCCTTGTGTAGAAAATATCCTGAAGTCTGGTCTGCGCAGGGCTCCCGAAGTCCGTCTCTGCAAAGGACTCCCATAACAAGACAGGACCATCAAACTCCTCTCCCTCTGGCTTGTCATGCTCGGCTGTCCAGGGTATATACTGTGCCATATACCACCAGAGTGCCTGGTAGGCATCTTCCAGCCAAATCTCCTGCCATACTCGGAGCTCCAATTCCTTCACCCATTCCTCCAGGGGCTGCTCTCCCAGGAAGGGCATCCGCAGGGCCACTTGCTTCTGCAACCGCTGCTCTTCACTGGGGAGACTCTCACCCCGCTGGTATTGTACATCCAGGGCCTGGTACCAGATGCTTTTCCTTAATGCATCCCGGCGATCCAGGTCCTCCTCCTCGTATAACACTGCTGGTTCCATTCTGTTGCTTTTAGAGTCGCTGTACTGGGACATGCGTTGCCCCCACTTGTAAATCCAAAGAAATGGTGTTTCCTGTAGCTGTCCTTCTGGCTGTAGGAACGATCCCGCCGCTTGCCACCAATTGTAACGGACCGTTTCAGCAGACAAGGGGTTAAAATCCGTTTAGGCGATATGCCCCTTTCTGAGAGACAGGCACAGCTACTGCAGAACACCAAACTCCAGAACTGGATACAAAATAGCACTTCAAACTGGAACCTCACGAATAGCTGCTAGCAGACGAACAGGAAAAGCAGACATCAGCTTACACTCCTAGCAATCGATCTCCAACAGCATACAGTGAATCCCCCCAAGAACGAGACAAGGCTCCGTGTTGAGGGTCAAGCAGTGGTCTCAGGTGCTGGCACACCCAGCCTGGTTTTTATTACAATTGAGCAATCTCGCCACACTGTCTGTCTGTACAGAGCTAGGTTACTGTGTCTGTCTGTACAGAGCTAGGTTACTGTGTCTGTCTACACAGAACTAGGTTACTGTCTGTCTGTCTGTCTGTGTATCTGTCTGCACAGAGCTAGGTTACTGTCTGTCTGCACAGAGCTAGGTTACTGTCTGT
Organism: Pelobates fuscus; assembly: GCF_036172605.1. Lineage (NCBI taxonomy): Eukaryota > Metazoa > Chordata > Amphibia > Anura > Pelobatidae > Pelobates > Pelobates fuscus. Next base: position 144,070,105 of record NC_086326.1, on the reverse strand, counting down.
CTGTCTGTACAGAGCATGGTTACTGTCTGTCTGTCTGCACAGAGCAGGGTTACTGTCTGTCTGTCTGTCTGCACAGAGCTAGGTTACTGTCTGTACAGAGCTAGGTTACTGTCTGTCTGTCTGTACAGAGCTAGGTTACTGTATGTCTGTCTGTACAGAGCTAGGTTACTGTCTGTCTGCACAGAGCTAGGTTACTGTCTGTCTGTACAGAGCTAGGTTACTGTCTGTACAGAGCTAGGTTACTGTCTGTCTGTACAGAGCTAGGTTACTGTCTGTACAGAGCTAGGTTACCGTCTGTCTGTACAGAGCTAGGTTACTGTCTGTCTGCACAGAGCTAGGTTACTGTCTGTCTGTCTGCACAGAGCTAGGTTACTGTCTGTCTGTCTGCACAGAGCAGGGTTACTGTCTGTCTGTCTGCACAGAGCAGGGTGTAACGAGTATATACCCCTACACGCAGGATCCAGCCTAACAGAAGACAGTACAGAGGAGAGATACGTCTACCGGACCTTAGAGTGGCCGGACTCGACGTAATAGGATAAGACAGAGTCAGGAACGATCCGAGGTCAAGGGCACAAAGAGACAGCGTAAACGAAAACTAGCCGGGGACTGGTACACAGGAATCAGCAAGCCGGCAAACAGTACAGAATAGGATAAAGCGAAAACGAAGTCAGAATACAAAGCCAAGGTCAAATACGGAGAAACACAACTGAACACAACAAGCACTAAAGGGAACTGTAGCAGAAACCACGATAGGGCAAGGAACTAAGGGAAAAGGGTAAGTATAAGTAGCCTTCAAACTAATGTGATTGGCTCCTGTCACTTCCACTCCCCCAACAGGTAAGTGTATGGGGTGATTGGCATGACAGGAGCCAATGGGAGCCTTTTTGCAATTTAGGCTCCCACTGTCTCTTTAAGAGCGCGCCCGAGATTCGCGGCGCGCTCTTAGCTGCAGGCGGGACACGTGACCGCTTCTCGCGGTCACTGCCCGCCTTCCTGTCTGAACAGTCGGACGAGCCGCGCGCGGCTCGTGCAGCCGCAGGACCGCGCGCGGCTTGAAGAGAGGACCGCGTCCGGCCCCCGGATAAGGTAAGTACCGCTACACAGGGTTACTGTCTGTCTGTCTGCACAGAGCAGGGTTACTGTCTGTCTGTCTGCACAGAGCAGGGTTACTGTCTGTCTGTCTGCACAGAGCAGGGTTACTGTCTGTCTGTCTGCACAGAGCAGGGTTACTGTCTGTCTGTCTGCACAGAGCAGGGTTACTGTCTGTCTGTCTTTACAGAGCTAGGTTACTGTCTGTCTGTCTTTACAGAGCTAGGTTACTGTCTGTCTGCACAGAGCTAGGTTACTGTCTGTCTGTACAGAGCTAGGTTACTGTCTGTCTGCACAGAGCAGGGTTACTGTCTGTCTGTCTGCACAGAGCTAGGTTACTGTCTGTCTGTACAGAGCTAGGTTACTGTCTGTCTGTACAGAGCTAGGTTACTGTCTGTCTGTCTGCACAGAGCTAGGTTACTGTCTGTCTGTACAGAGCTAGGTTACTGTCTGTCTGCACAGAGCTAGGTTACTGTCTGTCTGCACAGAGCTAGGTTACTGTCTGTCTGCACAGAGCTAGGTTACTGTCTGTCTGCACAGAGCAGGGTTACTGTCTGTCTGCACAGAGCAGGGTTACTGTCTGTCTGTCTGTCTGCACAGAGCTAGGTTACTGTCTGTACAGAGCTAGGTTACTGTCTGTCTGTCTGTACAGAGCAGGGTTACTGTCTGTCTGTCTGCACAGAGCTAGGTTACTGTCTGTCTGTACAGAGCTAGGTTACTGTCTGTCTGTCTGCACAGAGCTAGGTTACTGTCTGTCTGTACAGAGCTAGGTTACTGTCTGTCTGCACAGAGCTAGGTTACTGTCTGTCTGCACAGAGCAGGGTTACTGTCTGTCTTTCTGTCTGCACAGAGCTAGGTTACTGTCTGTACAGAGCTAGGTTACTGTCTGTCTGCACAGAGCTAGGTTACTGTCTGTCTGCACAGAGCTAGGTTACTGTCTGTCTGTACAGAGCTAGGTTACTGTCTGTACAGAGCTAGGTTACTGTCTGTCTGTACAGAGCTAGGTTACTGTCTGTACAGAGCTAGGTTACTGTCTGTCTGTCTGTACAGAGCTAGGTTACTGTCTGTCTGCACAGAGCTAGGTTACTGTCTGTCTGTCTGCACAGAGCAGGGTTACTGTCTGTCTGTCTGCACAGAGCAGGGTTACTGTCTGTCTGTCTGCACAGAGCAGGGTTACTGTCTGTCTGTCTGCACAGAGCAGGGTTACTGTCTGTCTGTCTGCACAGAGCAGGGTTACTGTCTGTCTGTCTTTACAGAGCAGGGTTACTGTCTGTCTGTCTTTACAGAGCAGGGTTACTGTCTGTCTGTCTGCACAGAGCAGGGTTACTGTCTGTCTGTCTGCACAGAGCTAGGTTACTGTCTGTCTGCACAGAGCAGGGTTACTGTCTGTCTGTCTGCACAGAGCTAGGTTACTGTCTGTCTGCACAGAGCAGGGTTACTGTCTGTCTGCACAGAGCTAGGTTACTGTCTGTCTGCACAGAGCTAGGTTACTGTCTGTCTGTACAGAGCTAGGTTACGGTCTGTCTGCACAGAGCTAGGTTACTGTCTGTCTGCACAGAGCTAGGTTACTGTCTGTCTGCACAGAGCTAGGTTACTGTCTGTCTGTACAGAGCTAGGTTACTGTCTGTCTGTACAGAGCTAGGTTACTGTCTGTCTGCACAGAGCAGGGTTACTGTCTGTCTGTCTGTCTGCACAGAGCTAGGTTACTGTCTGTACAGAGCTAGGTTACTGTCTGTCTGTACAGAGCTAGGTTACTGTCTGTCTGCACAGAGCTAGGTTACTGTCTGTCTGCACAGAGCTAGGTTACTGTCTGTCTGCACAGAGCTAGGTTACTGTCTGTCTGCACAGAGCTAGGTTACTGTCTGTCTGCACAGAGCTAGGTTACTGTCTGTCTGCACAGAGCTAGGTTACGGTCTGTCTGCACAGAGCAGGGTTACTGTCTGTCTGTCTGCACAGAGCAGGGTTACTGTCTGTCTGTCTGCACAGAGCAGGGTTACTGTCTGTCTGTCTGCACAGAGCAGGGTTACTGTCTGTCTGTCTGCACAGAGCAGGGTTACTGTCTGTCTGTCTGCACAGAGCAGGGTTACTGTCTGTCTGTCTTTACAGAGCAGGGTTACTGTCTGTCTGTCTGCACAGAGCAGGGTTACTGTCTGTCTGCACAGAGCAGGGTTACTGTCTGTCTGTCTTTACAGAGCTAGGTTACGGTCTGTCTGCACAGAGCTAGGTTACTGTCTGTACAGAGCTAGGTTACTGTCTCTCTGTCTGTACAGAGCTAGGTTACTGTATGTCTGTCTGTACAGAGCTAGGTTACTGTCTGTCTGTCTGTACAGAGCTAGGTTACTGTCTGTCTGTCTGCACAGAGCTAGGTTACTGTCTGTCTGCACAGAGCAGGGTTACTGTCTGTCTGTCTGCACAGAGCAGGGTTACTGTCTGTCTGTCTGCACAGAGCAGGGTTACTGTCTGTCTGTCTGCACAGAGCAGGGTTACTGTCTGTCTGTCTGCACAGAGCAGGGTTACTGTCTGTCTGTCTGCACAGAGCAGGGTTACTGTCTGTCTGTCTGCACAGAGCAGGGTTACTGTCTGTCTGTCTGCACAGAGCAGGGTTACTGTCTGTCTGTCTGCAAAGAGCAGGGTTACTGTCTGTCTGTCTGCACAGAGCAGGGTTACTGTCTGTCTGTCTGCACAGAGCAGGGTTACTGTCTGTCTGTCTTTACAGAGCTAGGTTACTGTCTGTCTGCACAGAGCTAGGTTACTGTCTGTCTGTACAGAGCTAGGTTACTGTCTGTCTGCACAGAGCAGGGTTACTGTCTGTCTGTCTGCACAGAGCTAGGTTACTGTCTGTCTGTACAGAGCTAGGTTACTGTCTGTCTGTCTGCACAGAGCTAGGTTACTGTCTGTCTGTACAGAGCTAGGTTACTGTCTGTCTGTACAGAGCTAGGTTACTGTCTGTCTGCACAGAGCAGGGTTACTGTCTGTCTGCACAGAGCAGGGTTACTGTCTGTCTGCACAGAGCAGGGTTACTGTCTGTCTGCACAGAGCAGGGTTACTGTCTGTTTGTCTGCCTGCACAGAGCTAGGTTACTGTCTGTCTGCACAGAGCTAGGTTACTGTCTGTCTGTACAGGGCTAGGTTACTGTCTGTCTGTACAGGGCTAGGTTACTGTCTGTCTGTCTGCACAGAGCTAGGTTACTGTCTGTCTGTACAGAGCTAGGTTACTGTCTGTCTGTCTGCACAGAGCTAGGTTACTGTCTGTCTGTACAGGGCTAGGTTACTGTCTGTCTGTCTGTACAGGGCTAGCTTACTGTCTGTCTGTACAGAGCTAGCTTACTGTCTGTCTGTACAGAGCTAGGTTACTGTCTGTCTGCACAGAGCTAGGTTACTGTCTGTCTGTCTGCACAGAGCTAGGTTACTGTCTGTCTGTCTGCACAGAGCTAGGTTACTGTCTGTCTGTCTGCACAGAGCTAGGTTACTGTCTGTCTGCACAGAGCTAGGTTACTTTCTGTCTGTCTGTACAGAGCTAGGTTACTGTCTGTCTGTACAGAGCTAGGTTACTGTCTGTCTGCACAGAGCTAGCTTACTGTCTGTCTGTCTGTCTGTACAGAGCTAGGTTACTGTCTGTCTGTCTGCACAGAGCAGGGTTACTGTCTGTCTGTCTGCACAGAGCTAGGTTACGGTCTGTCTGTACAGAGCTAGGTTACTGTCTGTCTGTCTGCACATGTCATGCCTTAATTATGATATCCTCTTACTTCCTGGTTCCACGGAGCTTAGCCACACCTCTTTATGACACGGTCTCCCTATTTAATCTGACCGCACCAGCTGATCGACGCTGGATTATTGAACTACGTTCCGTACTCATGAACCGGGTGCAACATCGTTGTGAAAGCCCTCTGTTACCGGACCGGACTGGAAGACTTCAAGTTCTCTTCACCTTTCCTCATCCACGACTAAAGCTGAACTCTCACCATTCAGGATAAACCGCCTCTGAGGAGATCTCGGGAACCAGTATTCTATGTGCCGGAAGCTAAGTAAAACCTCTGTGATAAGCGTTGCATCACAAAGCTGTTATTTCCTGTCTCCAAAGTCCTTCGATAAAACAAACCCGTTACAGCTATCTTCAACTCATACTTTGTCTCAGTTAGCTGCATCTATCTTACTTCAGTTAATGTCTATGGAACAGCTATTGTAACTTCTTATCACCTGATTAATTAATACTACTAAAGGACTCTATCTGATTCAGTTATCGTTTACTACTTAAAGCTACAGTGCATATAATTGTGGACTTCAGTTATCGTTTACTACTTAAAGCTACAGTGCATATAATTGTGGACTTCAGTTATCGTTTACTACTTAAAGCTACAGTGCCTATAATTGTGGACTTCAGTTATCATTTATTACTTAAAGCTACAGTACCTGTAAATTGGAATTAAAGTCAATACCTTTTACTTTTTATAATAAATATTCAAACTATAAGAAATCTGCAGTTGTGTTCCTTCATAACAAATGTTTAGACGTGACAGAATAATCCAGCCATTGTAATGGATCCAGCAGATTTCGATTCTACTAAACTACGCTGAATCAAAGAGTTGATACACTAGCCCAAGGTGTGCAAGACCTGCAAGTTACTAACGAAAGAATTCTCACTTATGTCAGAGATCTACAAACTCATACTCCTCATACTATTCTGCACTCGGCTAGTGATCCTGCTGTATGTAACCCAGAAAAGTTCTCTGGAGATCGTTCAAAATACAGGGAGTTCCTCAACACCTGCAAATTATTAATTGCTTTGAAACCTAGATCTTATCCTACAGAAAGAACTAAAGTGTGTTCGGTTATTTCCTTTCTAAGAGGTGAACCTATGTCATGGGCCCATTCCTTTCTGGAAAACGATGACCCCATCTTAGACTCACTGGATGAATTTTTTGAAGCCATGTCTCTTCTCTATGAAGATCCTAACAAACAAGCTACAGCTGATTTAACAATCAGAACTCTACAACAAAGAAATAGACCCGTTGAAGATTACATTGCTGAATTTAAAAGATGGGCTGTAGAAACGCAATGGAATGACATCACATTGCGCAACCAATTTCGAATTGGTTTATCTGAAGCTGTAAAAGATGAACTATCTAGAACAGAACTCCCAACTACTTTGAACGCTCTAATTCACTTATCAATCAACATTGACAGAAGATTAAGAGAAAGAAAGGCCGAAAAAGCCCTTTTTCATTCTAAAGACCGTAAACCTTTTACTCCCTCAAAAGCTCCAGAAAAGACTTCCTTACCAAGTGAACCTATGGAAATAGGGGTAATAAGAAGTCCTCTCACTCCTGCAGAGAAGAACCGAAGACGTCAATTAAACCTATACATGTATTGTGCCTCTCAAGATCATCTGGTCTCTGATTGTCCCTTATTAAAACGGACAAAGGCCGGTAGACAAGCCTATACCTCTGCGATCTTCAGTGCACTCCCCTCAACACCGACCACTCCGTTCACACCTATATCCCTTGTAATACAGTGGGATAAGGTGAGAATTGTTACTGAAGCTATCATCGATTCAGGTGCAAATGGAGTATTCATCGATTCAACCTTTGTAACAAAGAATAAAATTCCTTGTGTTAGAAAAACCATTTCTGTTCCTATTAAAGTGATTGACGGCTCCTTTATCTCCTCGGGACCGATTCTTCATGAAACCATCCCTCTAAAGGTAACCACCAATCATATTCATACTGAATTTCTAGTATTTTATGTTATTCCATCACCTCTCTATCCCGTTATAATAGGGATCAACTGGTTAAGGAACCAGAACCCTCAAATTTCTTGGTCTCCTTTCTCTCTCACCTTTAACTCACATTATTGTAAAGAAACATGTTTACAGCAAATTCCTATTCTTCAGATCTCCAAAGAACCAACCATACCTTCTTGTTATTCAGACTTTTCAGATGTCTTCAGTAAAAAAGAAGCTGAAACGCTCCCACCTCATCGTTCCTACGATTGTCCTATAGACCTCATACCTGTTGCCCCAGTACCTTTTGGGCACATATACCCTCTCTCTGAGGCTGAATTGCAAATTCTCAAAGAATATCTAGATGAAAATCTACGGAAAGGGTTCATTAGACCCTCTAGTTCACCTGCTGCCTCAAGTATGTTTTTTGTAAGAAACAAAGACCAGACTATACGTCCTATCATTGATTACAGAGCTTTAAACAAAATAACAGTTAAAAATCGTTATCCTCTTCCCCTCATCAATGAACTGGTTGAACGATTGAAAACTGCTACCATCTACACTAAGCTTGACCTTCGCGGGGCATATAATCTCATCAGGATAAAGGCTAATGATGAATGGAAAACTGCTTTCCGAACAAGATATGGCCTCTTCGAATATCTGGTGATGCCTTTTGGCCTCTGCAACGCCCCTGCAACTTTTCAACATTTCATAAATGATATCTTTAGAGACCTATTGGACGTCTGTGTCATCATTTATTTAGATGATATTCTCATATACTCCAACACTCCTGAGGAACATAGAAAACATGTCAGATGGGTGTTATCAAGACTCAGAACTCACAAATTATTCGCTAAACCCGAAAAATGTATTTTTCACGTCAAAGAAATAACCTTCTTAGGTTATGTCATCTCCCCTCATTCAATAGGTATGGATAATTCAAAAGTCGATTGTATCATCAACTGGCCTGTTCCCTCTACAGTAAAAGAATTACAGCGATTTCTAGGGTTCGCCAACTTCTACAGAAAATTTATTAAAAACTACTCTGAGATAGCTCACCCACTCAATCAACTTAACAGTAAAAAACATCCCTTCAATTGGAACGAGAAGGCTCAAACTGCCTTCACTGAATTAAAGAGAAAATTTACAACAGCTCCTATTCTTCAACTTCCAAATCCTTCATATCTTTATGTCCTTGAAACGGATGCTTCGGAAATTGCAATTGGAGCTGTCCTTTCTCAACACAAAACTCCTCAAGAACCTCTTCATCCTGTCGCCTTCTTCTCACGATCATTATCTCCTGCCGAAAAGAATTATCCTACAGGAGAAAAATAATTATTAAGTATCAAAGTGGCTTTAGAAACCTGGAGACACCTTCTTGAAGGCGCTCAGAACTCTTTAATCATTTATACTGACCATAAAAATCTCGAATATCTTCACTCCAATAAAACACTGTCTGCTCGACAAGTAAGATGGAATCTCTTTTTTTCCCGGTTCAACTTCCAAATCGTCTTTAGACCTGGATCTAGAAACAAAAAGGCTGATGCCCTTTCCAGGATCCATAAAGACACTAAAATTGAACCTCCTTCGCCTAAAGTCATTGGAATCTTATCTTCTCTTATTGATGACATTAAAGATCTCAGTGAAGATGCTCTCGAACTTCCTAAATCAATTAAATTATCCAAGAAAAACGGTCTCTACTATTTCAAAGACCGGATTTACGTACCTCCCTCTTTCAGAATTAAAGTACTCGAATTTATTCATGATTCTCCTCTGGCAGGTCATCCAGGTATAAAAAAGACCCTTGAATTGTCTAAAAGATACTATTGGTGGCCTCGTCAAGACCAAACTATTGAATCTTATGTCAAATCTTGTTCTGTATGCCAAAGATCAAAACATGTCCATCATCAACCATTTGGTCAATTATTGAATTTACAAATTCCTGAACGACCTTGGCAATCCATTTCTATGGATTTCTTGGTAGAATTACCTCCTTCTCATCATCATACCACCATTTTAGTGGTAGTAGACCGCTTCACGAAAATGTCTCATTTCATTCCTTTAAAGAAGTTACCCTCATCCTCTGAACTTTCGAAAATATTTCTTGATAACATAGTTAAACTTCACGGACTGCCAGACGAAATCATTTCAGACCGAGGAACTCAATTTACCTCCAAATTCTGGAATGCATTATGTGCCACTCTTCATATCCAACGTAAACTATCATCTGCATATCATCCTCAAACAGATGGACAAACTGAAAGAGTCAACCAATGCTTAGAACAATATCTACGATGTTATTGCTCTCACTTACAAGACGATTGGATAACTTGGTTACCTATGGCAGAATTCGCATACAATAACTCTTTTCATACCAGCAGTAAAATGACTCCATTTCTATCCAATTATGGATTTCATCCTTCCTCATTTCCTGCTCAGACAGTTTCTTCATCTAATCTCTCCGATTCGAATCAAATCTTTCATATGTCCTCTTTATTCAAGAAATTGCATGAGAATCTAGAATTGGCCTCCTCCAATCAAAAGAAGTTTTTTGATACAAAAAGACAACCTTCACCTTCTTATAAAATCGGTGATCTTGTCTGGCTTTCCTCAAAGAACATCTCTACAAATCGTCCATCAAAGAAGTTAAGTTCTCTTTTTCTTGGTCCTTTTCCAATAATATCGGTTATCAACCGTAATGTTGTTAAATTGAAACTTCCACCAACTTTAAAGCTACATCCTGTTTTTCATGTGTCCTTGTTGAAGCCTCATCATCCTGACCCTTTCCAAAGAAATGTCACTACTTCTCCTGATCCCATATTGGTCCAGGGTGAAGAAGAATACGAAATTCAAAGTATACTGGATTCAAGGATCCATCGTGGCTCCTTACAATACCTCATCAGATGGAAAGGATATGGAATTGATGAAGATACATGGGAAAACTCCTCTGTCGTTCATGCTGACAAATTAATTTCCAAATTTCACAAACGTTACCCTTCTAAGCCAAGTCAATAGCACCCAGAGGTTGCTCATTAAGGAGGGGATACTGTCATGCCTTAATTATGATATCCTCTTACTTCCTGGTTCCACGGAGCTTAGCCACACCTCTTTATGACACGGTCTCCCTATTTAATCTGACCGCACCAGCTGATCGACGCTGGATTATTGAACTACGTTCCGTACTCATGAACCGGGTGCAACATCGTTGTGAAAGCCCTCTGTTACCGGACCGGACTGGAAGACTTCAAGTTCCCTTCACCTTTCCTCATCCACGACTAAAGCTGAACTCTCACCATTCAGGATAAACCGCCTCTGAGGAGATCTCGGGAACCAGTGTTCTATGTGCCGGAAGCTAAGTAAAACCCCTGTGATAAGCGTTGCATCTCAAAGCTGTTATTTCCTGTCTCCAAAGTCCTTCGTTAAAACAAACCTGTTACAGCTAACTTCAACTCATACTTTGTCTCAGTTAGCTGCATCTATCTTACTTCAGTTAAAGTCTATGGAACAGCTATTGTAACTTCTTATCACCTAATTAATTACTACTTCTAAAGGACTCTATCTGATTCAGTTATCATTTACTACTTAAAGCTACAGTGCATATAATTGTGGACTTCAGTTATCGTTTACTACTTAAAGCTACAGTGCCTATAATTGTGGACTTCAGTTATCGTTTACTACTTAAAGCTACAGTGCATATAATTGTGGACTTCAGTTATCGTTTACTACTTAAAGCTACAGTGCCTATAATTGTGGACTTCAGTTATCGTTTACTACTTAAAGCTACAGTGCATATAATTGTGGACTTCAGTTATCGTTTACTACTTAAAGCTACAGTGCCTATAATTGTGGACTTCAGTTATCATTTATTACTTAAAGCTACAGTACCTGTAAATTGGAATTAAAGTCAATACCTTTTACTTTTTATAATAAATATTCAAACTATAAGAAATCTGCAGTTGTGTTCCTTCATAACAAATGTTTAGACGTGACAGCACAGAGCAGGGCTACTGTCTGTCTGTCTGCACAGAGCAGGGTTACTGTCTGTCTACTAGGGTGACCACATTTCGAAAATGCCATTCAGGGACACTTCCTCTCCCCTCCCGGACCCCCTCTTCACACCGGACATAGCAGCGTAGCGTGGGTTTCAGCGTCCATTCCCCCCCCATATTTTATATCCCCCTGCCATTCGGAGGAAGTATAAAGAAACTCTAAAGCATTCTGGGATTGACTCTACCTCTCCAATTGGTAGAAGGAATATCCGATAAGTAATGGAATCTTGTGGAACACATTAAGATGAAAGTTTGGGGTTTTTGTTTATCAAATCCAAACACAGTCCAACATGTGTCAATGTTTTACTTCCTGCACAGCATGGTTTTCAAGAGACAATGTACTCTAAAATCTGCAAAAAGGTGACAATGTAAGCTTGAATCTGAAACCACAAATCATGGTCCAAAGAACTTCTTTATCTTCAGTCTGTTCATTGTGACTGTTAGATATAGGCCTCTCCTACTCTTAAACCCCTAAATCCTTTAAACGGAATTCTTAAAAGATTGAATGTTAAACAATATATCCCATAAACCCGTGTAGGGAAAAGCTTCCACAGGCATCTACTGGAGTGGATAGTGGTATTAGCCCGGGAAGCAAATTGCAGCCTGCCTTCCACCCTACTACCAAAAGCGAAGACTGTGAGTTACAGCGTGGGCTGTTTAACCCCTTAAGGACACATGACATGTGTGACATGTCATGATTCCCTTTTATTCCAGAAGTTTGGTCCTTAAGGGGTTAAACTCACCACCTGTTTCAGTAAGGGGTCAATTCACCCTTCGTTTTTATTTAGAATTTATACTATTTTTATATTTTATTGTATTGATGTTTTCCCTGCATGTAGCAGATAATAAATCGACGTCATTTTTACACATATATTGAAAGCACTTTTTTATGAAAAGGTTGCAGCAAGTGACAATAAGTTCTGTTTAATAGATGAGAAACACGGTTTCTGTCCGTGTTAACCATCTGCACTATTATTGTATATCTTTTTCTTTTTTACATATAACTACATCGTTTGGAGGAACCTGCATACCAATATAAAGTCTGTATTATACTTTGTTTATTTTCCTCATCCTCTTTATACTTGGTGTTTTTCTTTGCTCCACTCATCATTGCACACTATTTCTTGTTGGTAGTACTTGGGAATTATACCAGAGTGTGAAGCAATTTCCAACACCTTATATCCTATTTAAGCACCCAGTTTCTGTATCATTTACAAGCAATTAATTATATCTTGAAGAAAAAAAAGGCAGGTGGCTTTCATTAATAAGATTGTATATTACTAGTGTATATGCGGTTATGTGGTTAAAGAAACACTCCAATCACCAGGAGTGCTCTGGTGCCCTTTACAAATAATTTTACAACTTACCTGGGGTCCGCCGAGCACTGGTCACCTCCTCCATGACAGCCTCTCTAGCACTCTGCCCTGATGCAGTTCATGGGCTGAGAGCGCTTAGCGGACATTCTGTGCAGTTTCTGGCTCATTTGAGGCTGTGACTGGCACCCGGCAGACCCCAGGAAAGTCTTCGAGCTGTTTGCAATAGGTTTGACTGCCAATACTGGGAGGGTGTCAGAGCACTCCTGGCACCATAACGGTTACAGCCTTACAATTTTAGCCTCAATGTTTAGTCTGAATAATAAATTACAGTGAGAACTGTTAGGAATTCAAAGTGAATTTGAAATTTAAAGACACAATATAGGGTCAGGAATAAAACTGTGTATTGCTGAACCTATTGTGTTAAAAACACTATTTAGTTTCCCCATCATCCCCCTTCAATAGATTGATCACTTACCTTTATTCTAGCCCCATGCAGGTCCACCCCGATCCACATCCTTGGCGGGCATCATTAGCATAAGATTGGCTGAGATCGTTAATGTGACGGACCGCCTGGCACCCTGACCGGGTACCTCTGTCAATCGCTGCTTCCTAGTACTTGCGAGCACCATAAGACACTGTACTGAAACACCATAACCACCGTAAACCCCACGAACTGCCGCAGCTTGGTTGGGGTCTCGCCGTTCTTCACACACCCTGGACTCGAGACCAGGATCCATCCTCCAGTGGGACGACCTCTCCTACTCACAGGGAGCGTAGCAGTAACAGCTCTTATAAGAGCTAGTGATTATAATTCCTGGGGAGTATAGTGATATAGCAATCCCCAGGACAGATACAGCCGGTTCCCCCACACATGAGATGAGACTCTATGTTGAGGGTAAGCAGGAACAGAATTTTAATGGAGGCACACTGGCCTTTTATGCAAGTTTCCCAACAAGGGTGACACAATGACATAAAGTGAACAAACCAATAAAAACAAAGTCATACAGTGAGACACTCCCATACACAAACAATATAATCCCTCCTGTGCTTGGGAGATAAATGAATCAGGAACTGTACTAATCTAACCCAATTATCTTCAAGTACAGAAAAAAACATACAATTTTATGAAACCCCAAAAAGTACCTTAAAAACACATAAAGTTACATCACCTGATAGCCCTGATCTGGGTGAACAACATATCCAAAAATCACCCAGATCGGTTCAGGGGGTTAAGGAATTTCCATGAAGTCATAGTTTTGACCGACCGTGCACATGGTCCAATGCCCAAAACAATTCCAGAGAGATCAGTGCTAATATTCGGTCAAGTTTGGTAGTCTTTTACAGGTTTCCCTGCAGGGACCACAGTCTGTGGGCAGGAGGCTGGCAAGCAGGCCCCTCCAAGTACCAGTGGCGAGGTCACTTTCGCCAGTTAATTCTGATGATCTCAGCCAAGGAGGAGGGAGGGTGGGGGGAGCCAAATGCCTCCATAGCCAATCAATGCATCTCTATGAGGAATGTTAAATGTCTCCATGCAGAGAGTGGACACGCTGAACGCACTGCCCCAGGAAGCACCTCCAATGGCTGTCTGAGTGACTGCCACAGGAGGTGTTACTATGCAGCAATGTAAATACTGCAGAGGCAGGGTTTACATGAAAATGCCTGCAGGGACAGGCTATACTTACCATACATTAAACTGTATTTGTTCTGGTGAGAAACTGCTATGTTTACATTATAGGGTTAATCCAGCCACTAGTGGCTGTCTTCCTGATAAACGCTAGAGGCGCTTCTGCAACGCTGGATGTGAAAATCGCATTCAGCGTGCAGAGCGTCCATAAGAAAGCATTGAGAAATGCTTTCCTACGAACTGTTTGAACGCGCGCTTAGCTCTTGCCGCGCATTCGCATTCCGCTCCACTTGGGAGCTGACGTCGGCGGGGGAGGAGAGGTCACCGCGCTGGATAAATGTAAGTGGCTGAAGGGGTTTTAACCCCTTCAGCACCATAGAGGGGCGGCCCTGAGGGTGGGGGGGCCTAAGGGTTATATAGTGTCAGGAAAACCAGTTTGTTTTCCTGACACTATAGTGATCCTTTAACCTCAAATTTGAAATTTAAAATGATCAGTTTAATACACAGAAACGGTTAACATAAAGCAGTTCTCCTGTTGATACTGATGATTTCTAATGAATCCATGGTCCTCAGTCCATGCTCTTTGTATGTGTACATATAATACATTTCAGTACATTTAAATAAACTTTACTTTGACAAAGGTATAATTTGTTCTTAATGTCAGCCGAGATAAACTGCTATCCAATAATGTAATCATTTCACAAACTTTAAAAAATGACAACATTATATAAATAAGGTATAAAAGTTTAATAAAATTAATCTCATTATTTAATAAATAGAAACGTTTTCTGTGTTCATTCCCAAATGTCTATTTAAACCCAAAACATACCCCACACCCTCGGTGCAAATAAACGGGAAAAAAAATAAATGAAAGATTACTTTATTTCACTAAGTCTTTATGTAGTTCATTGTTGGCACTGAGACTGGCATGGCCACATCAATGAATGTGATGTAAGAAAGCGGAATAAGAATACATTTCACAGCCCGCTACATGTTCCAGATTGTCTAGATGTGACCTTTAGGACAATCCTAATCCTAAAAGGTCACATCTAGACAATCTGGAACATATATCACCTTGTGCACAGGCAACTATTTCCACTTTCAGAAAAAGTAATCGGCCATGCGGATTCGAAACCTAGAGCCGCCCCTGGCTGGAGGCATTTCTGGAGGACAGAAACCCTTATTTGTCTTGTTCCCCAAACAGGATTTTTTTTCTCTCCATCTCATTTTGCCTATCCTAATCCTAACCAATACTTTCTCCCCTTCTTCTACCCCTCTCTAATCCTCCCCATCCATGCAGCATTTCCTTTCTGGGGTGTGGATTTAAAAAAATCTACTTGTCCAGGGGACTGAAGATATAGCTCATTCTGCTTGTCCATCATGACAATCTACTTGTCCTGACACAAAATAATTTAAGTTACAAAGAGTGTGACCCCTGCCCTGGACATTGACAGGACTATTTGCTTAGCTTTACTTCACAAATGAAATCTGAATGGAAAAACTGAGTCAATCTCCACTAGTCACCTCATGGCTATTTTTTTTTTTGGTTTTTATTTAATGAGTTTAGTGAATTACCCTCTGCCCTCTCATAGTCTCTCACTCGGTCTTAGTGTTTGTGGTGTGTTTTGGATGTATGTAATGTGTCTATTGTGTGCTGGCTGTATGTGACTGTGATACACTTTCTGATACAAACTCACACTCGCACTCTGACCCATACACACAAACTACACATTCTCTGACACGCACACTCAGCAGTCTCATTAAGTACTAGCAGGTGCCAGCATGTTTCATTGTTTAGGTGGTGGGTGTGCAGCCTGTCTCATACTCTCTGCCATGCAGTGCCAGTCACCAGGATCTGATGTTACTATGTATCCCTGATGGCTTCAACCCTGTGCATCACAAGGAGTAGCTGGCTGTGGCCACTCCTTGTTCCTCCCTGTAAGCCATTCTCAAGCAGCAGTCGGCCTCAGCTATAGCGGCACACCGGAAAATTTCCAGACGGGCCAGTCCAGCTCTGCACTGGATGGAGGTACACTCCGTGGCTACCACCAGCCCTCCCATGGCAGCCCTGAATAAATGAAGAAAAAAAAAAAAAAGAACACCTGCTTCCTGGCACCTGGAACTGCATGCCCTGGGCGTTGGGCAATATAAGTTTCACATCCCTGCTTTCCAATAAAACTGTAATGGGGATTGAGCTTAACATAGCCATAGCTGTTCATATAATTCTACTTCTTACTGCTGCTTATATCATTTTCATTATTACTGTATAGTGGTTCTCTTGCTCCTACAATATAGTTTAGTGTAGAAAAAAAAAGGCAATCAGACACTGTGAACCTAGAGATGTGGTCCTCACATCAGCAGGTGCTGCCCATGTTGCCAAGTAGACTTCTTCGTTTTGCCTATGGCTCAGTTGGCCTTTCTCATGTGTGAGTCCTCTGATGTCTGACTAGATGTGAACTCTGTGTGAAACATTTCCCACATTTATAACACGAAAAAGGTTTCTCTCCTGTGTGGATCCTCTGGTGTATAACAAGATGAGAGATCTGACTGAAACATTTCCCACAGTCATAACAAGAATATGGCTTCTCTCCAGTGTGAATCCTTCGATGGACAATCAGATGTGAAACCCGCGAGAAACATTTCCCACAATCAGAACAGGAGAGCTTTTTTGCTCGGTGTACATATTGATGTTTAAGAAGATCCGAAGTGCTAGAAAACCATTTCTGACACTGAGAACAGCTGTGTATCATGTCTGAGATGGACAAACCTTGGTGGGAATGAGCTAGTGCATTACCATTTGTGGTTGATTCAATACTCCTCATTAAGGACAACCCATTATGTATTACATGTGTATTAAGAGGCCCACTGAGGTGGTCTGTTACATGTTTTGATCTACATTCCCTCTGTTTATGTTCTGTGGGTGTATACAAATTAGTATATGTGAGGATTCCTTCTTCACATGTGGGTTCCTGCTTAATATAAATAGATGCATGGGCTATCTGTGCCTGCTCTTTGGGTGTGTAGATATATGTATAAGTGAGTTTTTCTTCATTAAATAACGTTGGTTCCTCCTTAATTTGAGTAGATGTTTGTGTAGGGGTATACATGTTGAAGTTAGGGAGATTTCTTTCTTCGCACAAGGCTGTTTTCTCCTCATTGACGTATTCTGTAGGTTTATAAATGTAAGTGTGGATTTGACCTTCACCTGAGGCTGATTCCTCCTTAATATGAGTAGATGGACATCCTGTCTGTGTATGTATGTCAATGTCTGTGAGATTTCCCTTTGCACATGAAACCAATTCTTCCTTAATATTAAGGGATGCATAGTCTGTCTGTGGATGATCTGTGGATGTGTAATTTCCTACACAATCCTTTGACCTGTGAGCAGAAATGTAGTTCGTTTGTGGCTGTTTTGCGTCAGTACAAAGTTCTGTGCGACCTCCTTTACCATGTGAGCCTTGTTCCTCTTTAATAGAATCAGAGGTACATTTCGTCTGTCTATGTTGTGTGCGTTCATGAATTTCAGAGGCCTTCAGATTTTCACTTTCAAGTAAGGCTAATTCCTCAACTTTTACACAGGGATATTCTGAGGGCGTATAAACGGGGGTGCCCCTGTTATTTTCTTCTACACTTGGGATACATTCCTTTGTTGTAATCCAGGCATCATTATCCTGCTTCTTGTTCCTTGTGCTTTGTGCTTTTTTGGTTATTTCACTGACCCTTTTATCTTCATTTCCACAAAACTTTGACGAAGCAAAAATGTTAAGCCCATCACTGACATGTGTGATCCTTGGTTCATCTACAACAAAATATATAATTAGATTTTTTTTTTTTTTTTTTTTAAAAAGACAAAATGAAGTCAATACACTAAATGAATGTTCTCTCAACCAATTCAAAATACATGTTTATGTCCTGATCCAGGTAAAGGAGCATGCCGAGGATAATGTTGTAAAGGTCAAATTTTAGGTGGATTTAATCTGGCTTCTTGAGATTACTAATATGTATCTACCAAGTAATTGGGTCTTCTCTTCACTCTTGCAGACTAACAGCAAGTCACCTGGTTCTTAACCCATACCCTTCCCAATATATAGAGCCTTGGGTTTGAGATTTATATTTATATTTTCTTTTTAACTGCTACTCTGATGTTCTGTATCTTAAAGTGACCCTTCAGGCCTCTAAAGCACATTAGCTTACTGAAATGCCTTATGTGTCCTCCTTTTTCATTTTACAAAATGTGTAGATTTCAGTGGAATAGAAGATTTCAATAGATATTGGCACTTTTTATAAATTAACCTAGTTACGCTCCCTTGGCTTTCAACCAGACAACCGCTCCTCTTACTTCCTGGTTTGTTTAGCTCAGTGACGAGACAGCAATTGCCCAGAGCACCTGCCTTGCAAAGACTTCTTATTGTGCTGCGCTGGGAAGTCTGTGATTGGACAGCCACAGAAAGTGTGGGCGGGGTTAGAAGAGGAGGGCTTGCAAAGGATGCAGACAAGATAACCAACTACTGCAAGCTGTTTTTAGATATACCCCAATTTCAAAAACCCATGTGTGTTTAATTGGGAGTATATCTTCCAAACCGATTTTTAATATGATTTGGGAAATATTTAAAATGATTCATTTTGAAAAAAAGTGCATAATACAGTTGCTAACATGCCTTGTGATGAAGAGTGCAACATTACCCTCTACGTATGATTTCTCTCTAAATCTATTGTTAAAATAGCTACAAATCCATTTTCCAGGAACCAGTATAGGCAATAGTAGAAATACCGCTACATCCATTATGTCTTGCCTTATCCCAATCACTAGCCTTAACCCCTGAAGGACCAAACTTCTGGAATAAAAGGGAATCATGACATGTCACACATGTCATGTGTCCTTAGGGGTTAAAGCATGGCTTAAAATTTAAAGTCCTACACTACTTGCCTGGCCTTCAAAGGTTACTCCAAGCATCATAACCACTACAGCAGACTGTAGTGGTTATGGTTTTACAAGTATCCTGGTACCATTCCTTAGTTAGGGGGCAAGCCTGCTGTCATGGTGGCTGATCCGAATCCAGCTTCTGCAGATTTGCTGATGCTGCTCATTCATTGGCTGAAAGCATTAGTTAAGCACTTTCAGCCAATGAATGGGCATCTTTGCACAAAAATATGTACAGAATTGACATTAGCAAGCCTGCAACACGTTCATAGTGAAACACTGTCCATAGAGGTACTTTGCATCATGACTACATCACAACACTGAAGTGGTAATGCTGCTTGAAGTAACCCTTGACACTGCGAGCCAGGAGACTTCATTGCATGCTCACCGCGTTGAATTTCTACTCGTCCTGCTTAAGGCATGGGAATTTTCTGTGATGTTCACGTAGAAGCAAGACTATTCTGGATTATACTTTCTGGCAGTGTCATAACTTTAACTACAGGCCACAAAAAACACCAACTAGCATGGCTGTCATGCCTTTTAACAAATGTAATAATATGTGTCAGTCCACAGTAAATACAGTCACTACAGGTTTAACATATAACTGTATGCAACGCCCCTCTTACCAGAGCCTGGGAGCAGGTGGGTCTCCATTGTCACATTCTTGGAGAGATCCTCATGTCCTTCTAAAAACACCCACTCCTACATGGAGAGATAGACAGTGAAATCTTATAGGAACCTGACACACACAATGATACAGTCACCATACAGACACATCCCTTGGTTTTACTGTATAATGTCCCATTCCCAGAAGCCTCACCTCTCCAGTCAGCAGCTGGATGATCTGATTGGTCAGTTCCAGGATCTTCTTGTCATTGTTCCTCTCGTGCATCAGGAAGAGCGGTGAAGGCCCTGTGCCCGGGTTCTTGGTCCTACAGTTTAACTCTGAAACTGGGACTCTGCTACTATGCGTAAGATGCTCATGATACTTCTTTATCACAATATATTCCTACATATTGAGAGAAACATTAATGTTTAATTAATCAGTGTATAGAGATACTTATCATTACACATGAATTCTTCAAGCACCGTAACCACTAGCGTGCTGTAGTGGTTATTGTGCAAGAGGTGCCCTGATTCTCCCTCTAGTAATGGTTTGGCTTTTTACCTAGGGTCCACGTCTCCTCTCTGCCAGAAGCTTTCTACATTGAGCTAAGTGCGGCAGTGCAATGCATGCTCCATTGGTTGACACTTGGCCAATGAGATGGCCCTGCATTGCAGGGTTTAGCTCTGAAGAGCTAATGGAAGTTCCAGAGAAGGAGCTTCCAGCAGAGAGGCCATGAAGTGCGGAACCATACAAGGTGTTTATGTCAAATTGAGAGAGATGCAGGAACATTCATCAAGAAGACACACATTTAAGATACAGATAGCCACTTGGACTCTATCCAAAATGCATCATCACAGCAGTTGATGTACAATATTTTATCCAATAAGCTTAGCACAGACGGATTAACAAGCATACTGTTACAACTCAACACTCACAGAAACTAAGCATCTCACTATACATCTGCACATGAAGACCGCTTCCACCCACCGCATGTCACCATTGAAAAATACATACTGATCACCCTTGGAAATGCTCCAGTGCCTTCTGGCTTCTCCATCGAGAACACATGAACAGCAGGTATAAATTCAAAGTCAAAGTGAAACGGTCACTCACATCTAGAGAACTCACCATTCCTTGTTCCTTCACTCCAGCTATTGCAGCAGTTACTGGGGTGAATGAAGCAGAGATGGGTAATAAAACTGACCTTTGCTGCACTTCCATGTTTCAGCAAAGTATTTTGTTTAAAATAAAACTATAAATAATGTTAACATGTTACACCAGCCTATAGATAGCCAACTAAAAGTTATCAGGTCGTGTAAAATTGAGGATGTGACAGTGCATCTAAGTAATGATGGCTGCTAACATTCTGGTGTGTCGCTCTGGTGACTAGAATGCTCGTCAGGGTAGGTATCGTAGGGAGACTATCTGGAGAGTGAGGGAGCTCCCCTTCTCACAGAGAAGTTCCCTTTCTTATGTTCACCGTGTATACACACAAACTCTCATGAAAGCCCAGATATCTTGGCACAAAAAGGTGGGTACTTGACCAGTGTACTCTCCAATTAGATCTTACAGTTTGACTTGTTTGTCCCACCTTTATTTGAAACCTTCTTCTTTATAAATACCCAGCCTGTTAAATAAAAGAGCTCTCTTATCCCTTCAAGACTTGTCTAGTGTTTGGGTTGAGCTATTTATCACTCCATGCAATGGTTAGTTAAAGGGACACTCCAGGCACCCAGACCACTTCTGCCCATTGGAGTGGTCTGGGTGCCAACTCCCACTACCCTTAACCCTGCAACTGTAAATATTGCAGTTTTCATGAACTGCAATAATGCAGGGTTAACTCCTCCTCTAGTGGTTGTCTACTAGACAGCCACTAGAGGGCACTTCCTGGTTTATAGCACCACTTCCTGGTTTATAGCACAGGCTGTGTGAGGACCTCCAGCGTCGCTAAAACCCCCATAGGAAAGCATTGAAAGCCTTTTCAATGCTTTCCTATGGAGAGGTCTAATGCGCGTGCGCGGCACTGTTCCTATTTATTGAGATTCAGTGAAATGGCACAATCATAAATTTTGTCAGTGATTGGGGAAAGCCTAAGCTTGGCGCTTTACACTGTCCACTGTATTAAACGTTCAGATACTATACTGCAATTCGGGGGCAAGTGCTGCAAGGAAACTCTTTACAGGAGCATGCCATTACTTTCAATGGTTACCCCATTTTTAGAACAATTGCAGTTATGTTTATTGTCATTGTGTATGTATATGATGGACAAGAGTTATGTGAAGGTTCCCCTAAACATGGCATACGAGATTAAATGAAAGAGTAGAAAACATTTTTTAAAGTGTTAACCTTTACCCGCTATTCTGATTTTCCATGCCGTCCTGCAAAGAGGATGCTTGAATGCCTGTAGGGTGGCACGGTACTCCCTGCAGGTTTGGTGTGAGCATGGTTAAATCAATGGATACCTGGGGCCATTTTTAGTGGCCCGAGACTGACTGATGAGCTGGAAGCAGCACTGCTTAGAGCCCTTTAACTCCATTTATAAAATCGCTGCTGAGTGAAATAGTTTTTTTTCTGGTGTGCAGACTGTTCTAAATAAACCCTGGCAAGGGTCTTCCTGCCTGTCCCCAATCACAATGTAATCGGATGGAATTGCAAATGGGATGTTTTTGGCCAGTCCAGTAGATGCCATATTCTCAACATATATTTATAGGTTTTCAATTTATCTTTATTATAAAACTACCAGTGCTGACATTACCCAGAATCCCTCACCTCTCCAGTCAGCAGGTAGATGATCTCCATACTGACATTACCCAGAATCCCTCACCTCTCCAGTCAGCAGGTAGATGATCTCCATAATGACATTACCCAGAATCCCTCACCTCTCCAGTCAGCAGGTAGATGATCTCCATGGTGACATTACCCAGAATCCCTCACCTCTCCAGCCAGCAGCTAGATGATCTCCATGGTGACATTACCCAGAATCCCTCACCTCTCCAGTCAGCAGGTAGATGATCTCCATACTGACATTACCCAGAATCCCTCACCTCTCCAGCCAGCAGGTAGATGATCTCCATACTGACATTACCCAGAATCCCTCACCTCTCCAGTCAGCAGGTAGATGATCTCCATAATGACATTACCCAGAATCCCTCACCTCTCCAATCAGCAGGTAGATGATCTCCATAATGACATTACCCAGAATCCCTCACCTCTCCAGCCAGCAGGTAGATGATCTCCATAATGACATTACCCAGAATCCCTCACCTCTCCAGTCAGCAGGTAGATGATCTCCATAATGACATTACCCAGAATCCCTCACCTCTCCAGTCAGCAGGTAGATGATCTCCATGGTGACATTACCCAGAATCCCTCACCTCTCCAGCCAGCAGCTAGATGATCTCCATGGTGACATTACCCAGAATCCCTCACCTCTCCAGTCAGCAGGTAGATGATCTCCATACTGACATTACCCAGAATCCCTCACCTCTCCAGTCAGCAGGTAGATGATCTCCATACTGACATTACCCAGAATCCCTCACCTCTCCAGCCAGCAGGTAGATGATCTCCATAATGACATTACCCAGAATCCCTCACCTCTCCAGTCAGCAGGTAGATGATCTCCATGGTGACATTACCCAGAATCCCTCACCTCTCCAGCCAGCAGCTAGATGATCTCCATGGTGACATTACCCAGAATCCCTCACCTCTCCAGTCAGCAGGTAGATGATCTCCATACTGACATTACCCAGAATCCCTCACCTCTCCAGCCAGCAGGTAGATGATCTCCATAATGACATTACCCAGAATCCCTCACCTCTCCAGTCAGCAGGTAGATGATCTCCATAATGACATTACCCAGAATCCCTCACCTCTCCAGTCAGCAGGTAGATGATCTCCATACTGACATTACCCAGAATCCCTCACCTCTCCAGTCAGCAGGTAGATGATCTCCATGGTGACATTACCCAGAATCCCTCACCTCTCCAGCCAGCAGCTAGATGATCTCCATAATGACATTACCCAGAATCCCTCACCTCTCCAGCCAGCAGGTAGATGATCTCCATAATGACATTACCCAGAATCCCTCACCTCTCCAGTCAGCAGGTAGATGATCTCCATAATGACATTACCCAGAATCCCTCACCTCTCCAGTCAGCAGGTAGATGATCTCCATACTGACATTACCCAGAATCCCTCACCTCTCCAGCCAGCAGGTAGATGATCTCCATACTGAGATTACCCAGAATCCCTCACCTCTCCAGTCAGCAGGTAGATGATCTCCATACTCACATTACCCAGAATCCCTCACCTCTCCAGCCAGCAGGTAGATGATCTCCATAATGACATTACCCAGAATCCCTCACCTCTCCAGCCAGCAGGTAGATGATCTCCATGGTGACATTACCCAGAATCCCTCACCTCTCCAGTCAGCAGGTAGATGATCTCCATACTGACATTACCCAGAATCCCTCACCTCTCCAGTCAGCAGGTAGATGATCTCCAGACTGACATTACCCAGAATCCCTCACCTCTCCAGTCAGCAGGTAGATGATCTCCATACTGACATTACCCAGAATCCCTCACCTCTCCAGCCAGCAGGTAGATGATCTCCAGACTGACATTACCCAGAATCCCTCACCTCTCCAGTCAGCAGGTAGATGATCTCCATAATGACATTACCCAGAATCCCTCACCTCTCCAGCCAGCAGGTAGATGATCTCCATACTGACATTACCCAGAATCCCTCACCTCTCCAGCCAGCAGGTAGATGATCTCCATAATGACATTACCCAGAATCCCTCACCTCTCCAGCCAGCAGGTAGATGATCTCCATAATGACATTACCCAGAATCCCTCACCTCTCCAGCCAGCAGGTAGATGATCTCCATACTGACATTACCCAGAATCCCTCACCTCTCCAGTCAGCAGGTAGATGATCTCCATAATGACATTACCCAGAATCCCTCACCTCTCCAGTCAGCAGGTAGATGATCTCCATGGTGACATTACCCAGAATCCCTCACCTCTCCAGTCAGCAGGTAGATGATCTCCATAATGACATTACCCAGAATCCCTCACCTCTCCAGCCAGCAGGTAGATGATCTCCAGACTGACATTACCCAGAATCCCTCACCTCTCCAGTCAGCAGGTAGATGATCTCCATAATGACATTACCCAGAATCCCTCACCTCTCCAGCCAGCAGGTAGATGATCTCCATACTGACATTACCCAGAATCCCTCACCTCTCCAGCCAGCAGGTAGATGATCCCCATAATGACATTACCCAGAATCCCTCACCTCTCCAGCCAGCAGGTAGATGATCTCCATAATGACATTACCCAGAATCCCTCACCTCTCCAGCCAGCAGGTAGATGATCTCCATACTGACATTACCCAGAATCCCTCACCTCTCCAGTCAGCAGGTAGATGATCTCCATAATGACATTACCCAGAATCCCTCACCTCTCCAGTCAGCAGGTAGATGATCTCCATGGTGACATTACCCAGAATCCCTCACCTCTCCAGCCAGCAGGTAGATGATCTCCATACTGACATTACCCAGAATCCCTCACCTCTCCAGTCAGCAGGTAGATGATCTCCAGGATGAGATCCAAGATCCTCTCCGTCATTTGATTTCTGTTCTTCATCTTGAGCAAATCAGTCAGAGAAACTACAAAGGGAACCAATAATGATATATTGTATGTTCTCATTTATTTAGGAACCTAAAAAGGAAGAAAAAGATTATTTTTTTAGTAAACCTGACAAAGCTTCAATTCCATATGTATGCAATGCAGCTGGTGTAGTCTTAAGATGGTGGGGTGCTAGATTCCACCCATTGAATTTAACTCCAGCCCCATCCGTGATTTACAAAAGACACATGCCCAATGAACTCACTTGTGGTACAGTCACACACACATCAGATATTGTCAGTACACACACACAAGTAACACTACACACACAAAAAAAACTTCACACATAATCATAACAATGATACTTACTATATATATTTTCTGCACATGAAGACACACGTTGCACCCAAGTCTTCAGCACATACAGATACTCACTGCACACAAATGCATACTTTGTGCTTGCACACATTCTTGGTACACAGAATGATTATCAGCACATGCACCGATACACTGCATACAAACACACACCACATCAATGGTGGCTTGTCAACAGGGGCACCAGATGTTATTCTTGGGGGTGGGGGAGACCACTTGCAATCTTTAATTATATATGATAACCACATGCCATACAGCACAGTAGTAATATCTCTCTTTCCACAGCACCAATGGTTTCATTGATAATAAACAAGGACTGTCAGGATAAGCATTTGATAGTAGTTGGGCATATGTACAATTTAGGGCATTTGTGAAAAACGCCCCATCGGAGTAGACCACAGACATGCTTTTTCTGCTACTAGAGTTGATTTCTGAATTTCCTAATTTAAGTTCCTGGTGGGTGTCTGCATCTAGATGCCCTATGCAGGTAGCCTGGATGTAGAGAATGAGGCTAGTCATGTAAAAGGTTGGGAGTGTGACCCTACCGGGTGTTTGTTTATTGACTACACATTCTTGCTTCTAATTTCAGTTTCCACAACTGTTAAACATGATCACATTTAAATTGTGTTGTCATATATGTATATGACTTGTATAAGCACTAAAACAACGTTTGCTCAATGGCGTGCTTTTGGGGCAGTTTAACTGCTAAATTCTGCCAGGATATCATCACTACTGATGTAGACGTGTGACTAATGGGATCATCAGCTTAATTTATTAACTGTTAATGATACCGGAGAAACTGACGGAAGCCAAGCACAGAGAGATGGACACAGGTTTCTTCAGGAAGGAAGAGATTCTTTATTCGATTCACCGACCGGGGCTCAGAGGGACTAATGTCACCAAAAAACAGCAAAGTCTGAGTCCTGATCATACCCTTTAAAAAGAATCTTTCCCTTTAAAAAGTTAGGACAAAGGGAAGAGAGGTTAGTTTGGGATTTCAGATTCGGACATTCAGAGATATCCAGGACAGATATTCAGGACACTCTGGGACTAACACTCAACTCTCAAACTCTCTTGGACACAACTCAAGAAACAATCCTTGACACTTAAAATGTTACTATTACTTTCTAACCAACATCACTTTTCTCTATTACTTACATACCTCCATACAACCAATCATACTCGCATTCAAGTTCCTGGGACTAACTACTCATCTGATGAGAACATCTACATAACTGGTAATTATGCTGGGTTTATTTAAATTAATTAAAATTTACTAATAGCATGATATATGACTGGATAAATCACTGTCATATTTCAATAATTGAGAAATCTTAGTTAAAGGGACACTATAGTCACCTGAACAACTTTAGCTTAATGAAGCAGTTTTGGTGTATAGAACATGCCCCTGCAGCCTCACTGCTCAATCCTCTGCCATTTAGGAGTTAAATCCCTTTGTTTATGAACCCTAGTGACACCTCCCTGCATGTGACTTGCACAGCCTTCCATAAACACTTCCTGTAAAGAGAGCCCTATTGAGGCTTTCTTTATGGCAAGTTCTGTTTAAGTAAGATTTTCTTATCTCCTGCTATGTTAATAGCTTGCTAGACCCTGCAAGAGCCTCCTGTATGTGATTAAAGTTCAATTTAGAGATTGAGATACAATTATTTAAGGAAAATTACATCTGTTTGAAAGTGAAACCAGTTTTTTTTTTCATGCAGGCTCTGTCAATCATAGCCAGGGAAGGTGTGGCTAGGGCTGCATAAACAGAAACAAAGTGATTTAACTCATAAATGACAGTGAATTGAGCAGTGAAATTGCAGGGGAATGATCTATACACTAAAACTGCTTTATTTAGCTAAAGTAATTTAGGTGACTATAGTGTTCCTTTAATTAAAGAATATGTAGTTATAACACTCCATTCTGCAGGTGGAGTCAGATAATTACCTAGTATTGGTATCTTACCACATGTTAGCATACCGCTGTTTTTATCCATGTGTGTTGATTTGCTCTGAAATAAGATAAGATCTCTTAGGTAGAGTTAAATTCGGCTTGTGTAAAAATCTGGTAGATTATTCTTATTGGATGGTTCCAGGAAATGATTAATGAGCTGGTTTGAATGTTATTTTAATTGAAAATTACATGAGAATAGGATATTATATGCCTAGGAGGATCTAGCCAGCATTGAAAGGGTTACTCAGTTGATCTAACTGCTAGCCAAGGTTTTATGGCTTTTTGCTGTGTGAAGGTTTGTGAAGTACCCCCATAAATCTTGTAAGTCTTGACAGTTGATGCTGTAGCTTTGTACTGTGTTTAGCCAACTCCATTGCCATTGTATATGACGCTATACTAAATATTCACTGATTATTATCATCATGCATGCTGCCTAATATTAGTATTATTATATTTGTCACAATAAATTATATCTATTTTTATAACAAATTGTGATTTTATTTGTATGGAATACATTTCACTTACATGATAACGATCTCTAAGATCTAAGAGAATTGAAATAGTGGGCAATTCTCAACTATATAATATTATCATCCTATACATATCCCCACACCATGCAGAGTGTAGAGATGCTAAATGTAGGTGCTGCACACTGTGGAACACTGACATAGGAAGCACCTCTCGTGGCTGTTAGAGTGGCTGCTACTAGGTGTTCCTAGGCAGTAATGTGAACACTGCTTTACATTAAGCTGTAATGGATCTTCTGACTATAGTGTCCATTTTAACAGTCTTGAAGAAAGATATTGCCGAAAACCTCCAAAAGGGTCTGAAAGCAGTGAATCTCTCTGCTAGTTTCTTACGTAAATCTTAATATTAAAAAAAAAAAAAAAAAAAAAAAAAAAATTTAGTGGAACCTTCCATTTAGAAATACAAGGCAGTAAAATGGCACTTTATTGGAGTGGTTGTATTATTTAACAAAGAAGGTTTCACATAATATTTCAAAAATAGTTACAAAAGTTTAAACAAATTCAAATATACATATAAATAAATCTAAAAAGAAAAACCAAGATTAAATGGACATCCATCCTTTTGAGGTTTCATTTCAAGGCTTTTTCAGTCGGGCAGTAAAAGTTGGTAAATTACATTTTTTTTTTTTTACCTTTTTCTTCCCTGTTTTCCACACCTACCTCACTGGGGCCACGGATCCAGCCAATCAGTGTCCTTTCCCTAGTTTTTGCAGAACAATTAATTGCTATTTAAAATATCTTGCAACGGCATCAATGACATTGCGAGATGTGCATTCCCAGCCGGCCCTAGACGCCATTGGCCGGGACAAAGGAGGAGGTTGGGATCCTTCCTCTTGCTCACTCCCCATGATAGCTTGCGACACTGAGTGAGCACTATCTCACGGATGTAAGCAGGAGTAGGGGGAATTGTAAATTAATATACAAAAACAAACGAAAAAAAAAAAAAAATGCACTACACTGTGTGGGGAGGCTGAACAAAAGAAGCACCCCACACAGTCTAACCTCTAATTCACCCAGTGCCCCCCCCCCCCCCAATAAAAAAAAAGAACTACCTGTCTCACACACACACACACACACCCCAACCCTCTCCACACAATCATCCTGTTACATTCATCTCTGCATAATTACCCCACACATTCCCTTGTAACCCTCACCCCCTAGTCACCCTATCACAGACACTTTGCCACAGTTACCATACCACACTTACCCTTACATAATCACCCCCAAACATTCACCCTCATACAGACTGGTCACAGCCTCTCCATAAACACAACCCACACATCAAGACCACAAGCAGCTCCTCCATATATACAGCCAGCCTCTTTTCACACATAGGCTCCCAAACACCGAGATACACAGAAATATACACTCAAAGATGACAGGGAAACTCACTGCCAGACCTACTTTCAGGCACACAGACACCAATACACACTGACAGACAGATACATACTGTGTGTATATAACGTCACATGCTAGTTCATGAATGGATTAACGGATGTGTGAGGGGAGGGCTGAAGACATTTCCTCAGAGGGAAGCCAGAGAACGCAAACGGACAAAGTTTAAAGTAAGTTGATAAACATTTATTATTTACTATTCTTCTTTTCTGGCTTTATTTTAAAATGTATAAATATTTGTATAAAAAAAAAAAAAAAAAAAAGTTTGCTTGCTGGTTTAGAAAAAAACATTTAAAACAAATACCAAAAAACAAACACTCAAAAATCTATGACAACCATTAAAAAGATGTAGTTTCAGACAAAGGTAAACATTGCCGTTACTCGGAAACTGCAATAGTTTACATGGTTAAAATTTAAAAAAAAAATTAAATCAAAATACTTCTCGAAGTTTAAGTGATGTTGGTGTTTGGAGCGTCCCTTTAATTCTGGGTAACAATTCTCATCCAGCTATTGCTCCCTAAGTAAAGTCCGATGTAAAGAGGCTCAGTGAAGGTGGCAGTGAATGTGACTATGCATCGGACTGGATTACATAGCTCATAAAAGGTCAGCTGTCCAGCGTCATAATCCAAATAGATTCCTAATTTCTGACAGGAAGGGTCGTGGGGTAATTGGATTATTTTACTGCCATGCCTCTTGTAATACATATTATTCTCACACTTCCGCAAACTCCAGGACTTATCGTTATTTCCAATTAATGCAGGTTCTCCTTCCCTGCCTACACTTGGATAAGTCATTCCTACCCTCCATGCCCCGTATTTACTGACTTCCAGTTCCAGGTAATGTCGACCAGAGCAAAAACTCATTGTACTTAAAATCTGATTGATCTTAAAGCTCTTTGAGGTTATTCTACGATTCTGATTTTGCACAGAGTACGATGCGGTCTTTAAATCACCTGATAGAGCTACATAATAACCAGCCGTGTCTTCGTCCAGTAATATGTCTGAATGCCCATACATTTGGCAACGTTTTTTAATACTAGCAACAATATCATCCAAGCCTGAATATAGGGTAACAGAGATCATACCGATATCTAGATTATCTACAGCACAGACCTTTTTATCTTCTTCCACTTGGTCCTCATCTCCTACCTCACCATTACAATAACCAGCACTGTCTGATTCCTGTCCTTGTAAGAGAGTTAATGGGTCCGCCATGTTACATAGCTCCTCAATGTGACCCATCTTACTGCACAGATCCTCATTCTTTATCTCTAGCTGTTTGATTAGATCGGAGACGTGGAGTGAAATCTGTTCCTCCTGAATGGAGATGTCACTCAGGACCTTCTTCTCTAGGGCTTCCAGTTGTTCCCTTACATCTCTAATTTGGGCAATGACTTTCTTCCTTACATCAACTGCCTTCTCCTGAACCGCTTCCTTGTGTTTCTGCAGGCTCCTCACCTTTACATCAATCTCCTGTCTTTTTGAGGTTAGTTCCTCTAGAACATGTTTCAGTTTCACCTTCTTTTTCTCAGAGGCTTCATACAGTGTCATCATTTGGTGCCCCTTGTGCTGTCCGATCACGCAGCATATGATACACAAACATTCAGAATCCTCAGAGCAATAATACTCCAAAACCTTCTTATGGAAGGAGCATTTTCGGTCCTCAAAGGAAGTGGTGGGTTCAGTTAAGATGTGTTCTTCTGACTTCTTGTGTACTCTCAAGTGTTTTTCACAAAGAGAAGCTTCACAATGTAGACATGTTTTAGCAGCAGGTACAGACAAATGGATGCAATAAGTACAGAGGATTCCAGACGCATTCTGATTTTGCTGAGTAGTCCAAAAACTCTCCACAATGTTGCACAGTTTCAAGGTTCTCTCTGGTGCAGGACGCTGCCGAAACTGGGTTCTACATTCAGGACACTTATAAACTCCAGATCCCACCTGGGTATCCAGCACATTCCAAAGACAGACCCAGCAGAAGCTGTGTCCACATGTCAGAGTTACAGGATCGGTATAAATGTCCATGCAGATGGAGCAGGTCAGCTCGTCTCTCAGATCAACAGATGCCATCACTGAAAATCAGGAACAAAAACATGAAACTCATTTTCTCTATTCACTTAGATAGTATCGGGAAGTGATTTACCATATTATAGATGGATATGGATTTCAGCTTACTCACAGTTAACTCTGAAAACTAACAGCTACGGTATAAACTAACCTCAGTAGTATTTAGGGTAGAAGATATCTGAAAGCAGACAGTTTTACTTTAAGCAAAAAAAAAAATTACAAAAAACTGTAGCACTTTTATATGATTATGAAAAAAGTTTTTACGAACGTCAAACCTGATATCGAGAGCCAGAAGACAAAACTGACACATCAGCATCAAAATCCAGAGCATTTACCAAGAATGACACACCTACTGCTCCGCATTCCATTGTATTCAGACGCTTGCATCAAAATCAGTTTCCATCCTCTTGGACTGACAGGACCATATCAAACATTAGCCAAGTTAATTCCTTTAGCAGTGCGGCTTCTAAAAAGGTCCACCTTCTATAATATTTGATACACTGTTCTTTTTGTCGCACTGCGCATGCATCATTGTACACAGAACGGACACAAAGAACCTGGGCCTATATACACTCACCGTGCTTATTGCTCAATGACCTTTCGTGGCTCTTGGAATTTTCCTTAAGAACATTACTTTGCTCCTGATTGTGATTCACCAGTGTATGACACCCTTGCTAGTTCCTGACTTTTTACTTTTTCTTTTCGTGCCCTAAACACATTGTTAACTTACTGCTGCTATGTCTACTTTCTATCTTAGAGTTAAGCATGGCCACTCTTTTCAGTACTATGGCCCATGCCCTTATATTATGCCGTGGCTGGTAACTTGCTGAAGATCTATTCAGCAGCCAGACATGGATTTAGATTTATGAATGATAAGATGGTCATTGTAAGATTTATATCAATCCATGCATGTTTCTTCTGGACAGTGGAGTCACTCTGAAGGATAAAGGACACTATCAGGAATACGAACATTTATTCCTCACACTAGTTGTAAAAACCCAGTTTGGGTGGCCAGCTCCCTTGCTCTCCCTTTAACCCCTTAAGGACACATGACATGTGTGACATGTCAGGATTCCCTTTTATTCAAGAAGTTTGGTCATTAAGGGGTTAAGAAGGAAGTTTACGTACCTTTATTCCATCGCCGTGCCGATCTTGTCACGGCTGGCTCCGCCCCATTCCGCCTCCATAGCGGAGATCAAATTTAACGAGATCAGCCAATTCAATGCTTTACCAAAGGAAAACATTGCAAGGCTATTGCACATGTGTGTCAAAATGCATCTCTATGGGGAACGTTCACACTGTGCAGCACCTCTAGTGGCCGTCTGAGTGACTGCAACTAGAGGTGTTCCAAAGATGTAATGTAAACACTGCCTTTTATCTTAAAAAGCAGCATTTACAGCAAAAAGCCTGCAGGGACAGAGTATAGACACAAGAACAACTACATTAAGCTGTACTTGTTCTGGTGACTATGGTTTCCCTTTAAAATTAGTTACCAAAAAAAAAAAGTGGATTCTGGAGACCTTGGCTGACCAGATTAGTATGCTGGAAAGACTTTGAATCAGCGGACAGTTAGTGCTAGTATTCTCAAATGTTACGGAAATCCTTGCAGAGCAGCACTGTGCACTCAGCTCAAAGTGGAAGAGAAATCACATATCCCCCATTATAAAGACAGATTTGACAAATATTTAATTATCTGGGAACCAGCAAATTCAGTTGGTAACTAACATAGTGCATATGGCAGTACAAACATAATGACATGAAGGGAACGGTTTATATTACCAGATCAATGACAATACTCCCATCATTTCCGTAAATTGTACACCGTGCACAGTACAGTATAGGCAAAAACCTGGGCTTCACATGTAAAAAGCGGCATTGTTAACTCTTTATGATGCTGTTGGAATTTCACTGATATGGGTCCACAGACCTCAGTATTGCACTCTCACACATGCAAACAATGCGGATATGGGCTCAGACAGCGGAAGCACCAGGAGCTGGAAAGGATCATAAGGAGCAGCATGGCTGTGGCATCGATGGGCAGGTTCAGGTAAATATAAATTAACTTCCCCAGTACCCCTTGGCACCTGGTCTTTGAACATTATCACAGAGATGCTTTAATGTAGAGCTAGGGCACAGGCAGCATCTCAAAACATTTTGGTTTAATCACTGCACTGGTACCCACACCACACAGAGCATGTCACACACAGTACCCATCAATCACTGCACGGTCAACCACACCACACAGAGCACCCATCAATCACTGCATTGGTACCCACAGAGCACCCATCAATCACTGCACTGGTACCCACACCACAGAGAGCACGTTACCCACAGAGCACCCATCAATCACTGCACTGGTACCCACAGAGCACCCATCAATCACTGCACTGGTACCCACAGAGCACCCATCAATCACTGCACTGGTACCCACAGAGCACCCATCAATCACTGCACTGGTACCCACAGAGCACCCATCAATCACTGCACTGGTACCCAAACAGCACCCATCAATCACTGCACTGGTACCCAAACAGCACCCATCAATCACTGCACTGGTACCCAAACAGCACCCATCAATCACTGCACTGGTACCCACACCACCCATCAATCACTGCACTGGTACCCACAGCACACAGAGCATGTTACGTCCCATAGTTGGTTTAGTATTAAATAAAGGCAGTGTGCTGTGCAGGTTAACAAGGGAGAAGGCTGTATCCTGTATATTGTGTTAGTTATTGGGGGAGCAGGCTGTACATTGGGGGAGCAGGCTGTACATTGTGTTAGTTATTGGGGGAGCAGGCTGTACATTGGGGGAGCAGGCTGTACATTGTGTTAGTTATTGGGGGAGCAGGCTGTATATTGAGGAGCAGGCTGTACATTGTGTTAGTTATTGGGGGAGCAGGCTGTATATTGAGGAGCAGGCTGTACATTGTGTTAGTTATTGGGGGAGCAGGCTGTATATTGAGGAGCAGGCTGTACATTGTGTTAGTTATTGGGGGAGCAGGCTGTATATTGAGGAGCAGGCTGTACATTGTGTTAGTTATTGGGGGAGCAGGCTGTATATTGAGGAGCAGGCTGTACATTGTGTTAGTTATTGGGGGAGCAGGCTGTATATTGAGGAGCAGGCTGTACATTGTGTACACTGTGTTAGTTATTGGGGAGCAGGCTGTACATTGAGGAGCAGGCTGTACACTGTGTTAGTTATTGGGGAGCAGGCTGTACATTGAGGAGCAGGCTGTACATTGAGGAGCAGGCTGTACACTGTGTTAGTTATTGGGGAGCAGGCTGTATATTGGGGGAGCAGGCTGTACATTGTGTATACTGTGTACATTGTGTTAGTTATTGGGGGAGCAGGCTGTACATTGTGTATAGTGTGTTAGTTATTGGGGGAGCAGGCTGTATATTGAGGAGCAGGCTGTACATTGTGTATACTGTGTACATTGTGTATATTGGTGTCTGTTTACAGTCTCAGAGCTGGAATGCTGATTAGATGAATGATATAATGGGAGGTAGAATAGCTGCTTTACATTGAGCCCCCAGTTTAGCCATATTGTTATATAATAAGTAACGCTGTAACCATACCTGCTGGGAGAGCTCTAACACCACGATCTCTTTCTCCAGATAGCAGTGTGTGCCCAGAGTCCCAAACACTGGAGTCCTGACCACGTCGGTAAACTATGTCTCCGCTACTGCTCGTACTGTCCTATTGGTCGGCCATTTTATCGGAGAGCAGCTTCCATGGGAGGAGACTTAAACCGGCTACGGCAACATGGCGCCTACGGTGGAGACACTCACGCAGCACAGTACGTTGCGCGGCTTTGGCTAGACGCTCTGCGCTCAATAAATGACCTGAACGCTGCGTCTTGGGAGCGCGGAGGCTCACGGTACATGTAGTCCTTGAGGCTTAGCGTTTCTCTGTAAGTGTGCTTAGAAAGGAAGGTGTCACGGTTAGCCGTCTCCATGGTGACAGGACGCTAAGACTATTGTTCGAGGGAACTGCATTTACTTTCTTTCTCTGTGCCGGTAGGGGGCGTGGCTAGTGACGACAGCTTACGTCAGAAACGTAAACAATGAAAGAGCAGTACAATAGGCGGAGCTTGAGCAGCAGAGCTAACCGCGGGGGCGGGGCTGAATGTGAAGGGCGTGGCTTATAATAGAGGCGGGGTTTATTGTGTGTATTGGGATAGAGAAGGGGCTGTGGTTTAATTTCCATTCAGCATTAAATCCAGTCAGTATTTAATATGGGGAACGTCTGCGCCACATCGGCACCAAATTCACTAACCGGCGCTTGGCGCACTACCGATACTGCACATCGGCCAATACTTCTAATATACGAAGAGCGGCACGTTAAACTATAGGGGTGTGAGTGTGGCCAGCGGCGGGCCTGGTGCCTTACTAAAATATATAGAACTAAAATGTAATTTACAACAAGAACAATGTCTCTTATTTACACAGACTGATTTCTAAACACATTTACTGTAATTTAAAGACACATTACTGGGAGTATTATTGCTGTGGAGCTCTGTTATACACTCAGACACATTACTGGGAGTATTATTGCTGTGGAGCTCTGTTATACACTCAGACACATTACTGGGAGTATTATTGCTGTGGAGCTCTGTTATACACTCAGACACATTACTGGGAGTATTATTGCTGTGGAGCTCTGTTATACACTCAGACACATTACTGGGAGTATTATTGCTGTGGAGCTCTGTTTATACACTCAGGCACACTACTAGACAGCCACTAGAGGGACTTCCGTGTTCATAGAACACGAAAGGTGTTTTAAGCGATGCTGGACGTCCTCACGCTATGTGAGGATCTCCAGCGTCGCCGAAATTCCCATAGGAAAGCATTGAAAGCATTATTCAATGCTTTCTTATGGGGAGGTCGAATGCGCGTGCGCTGCCGCACATGCGCATTAGGTCTCCCCCGCCGGCTGACGTCGGCGAGGGAGGAGAGTAGTTGGAGCCTGACCCAGTGCCGAGGGACATTGGCGCTGGACTCCGGTAAGTCACTGAAGGGGTTTTAACCCCTTCAGCAACTTGGGATGGGGGGTGGGAGGGAGAGAGGCACTACAGAGTCCTACATAGCCAGCAAAATTAATGTTTTCTGGCACTGGAAAATCCCTTTAAATAAGGTGCTTCTGAATTTCTACATTTAACGTTGTTTTTCAGACATCTCATTCACAAATTTATTAATATAGGGTATATAACGTAGGATATATGAGGTATACCTTTGAAGGAACACTCCAGACATCCTAACCATTACAGCATTTCATAGTGGTTATGGTGCCAGGACTGCCCTGGTGCCCCTCATTGTACTGTTTGACTTCTTACCTGGTGTCCTTCCGGAATCGGTCCCTGTCTCCATGACCTCAGACAGAGAGTTGGAATCTCTCAGTCAGAACTAAGCACAGCAGTGCAGGGCTTAGTTCATTGGCTGAGAGCAATCAGCTGATGCTCTCAGCCAATAAGCCAGCCCTGCAATGCACGGCTTAGTTCAGGAAAGTCAAGAGAAGCCTCTAAGGAGCTTCCAGCTCTCGTTCTCAAGTAGTGGAGGCAGTTAGCAGCACCCGGCATACACCAGGTAAGAAGTCAAACCACTCTAAAACGATTTGACTACTTACAATGACGGAGCACCAGAGCAATCCTGAAACACCAATCACTACAATGTCCTGCAGTGATTATAGTGCCAGGAGTGTTCCTTTAAACTTGTGTTGTACCAGATTAATACTACAGACCCCAGGAGAGTTGAACAAACACTAACATACAAGACCGTAATGTAACATGTTTGGACAAGTAATGTTCGTTTAGTGTAGTCTAAGCCACACATTATTTCTTATTGTATGGTATGCTTATCTGATGAGGTATGTCTCCAGA
The DNA here is from genome assembly GCF_036172605.1 of Pelobates fuscus. Taxonomy (NCBI): domain Eukaryota; kingdom Metazoa; phylum Chordata; class Amphibia; order Anura; family Pelobatidae; genus Pelobates; species Pelobates fuscus. Next base: position 144,032,949 of record NC_086326.1, on the reverse strand, counting down.
TTGTAGGTTGGCATGTCAAATGTGTTGTAAACCCACTCATAGAAAGAATTATAGCAGATTGGCGTGAATCAGGCAATAATACTGTACTTTGAGAAATCTTCCAGTAGCTCTATAAAATGAGCGTTGTAAAGCTCTATATTCTGGCAGAAATGAGAGGTGTTATAATGTCACATCCCAGTGTCTTAAGTCCCTGCGACAGATCAGTAGAGGAGAGCTCTCTGCCAACACAAACAGCGATTTTATGGTTTCCTCCCTGTGGTCACTGTAGGTGGTCCACAAACTACACTTCTTAAACCCCAGTTGGTGACTACACTGAACATATTTAAACACAGCTCTTTGTCACCTGATACCGAATGCTCCATTTTTGATTATCAATGACACAATTAAATAAATAAATGATTTATTGCACATATCATTCAACACTGCCAAAGGGAGCATTACAAAATAAAAAGATAAAAGGAGTCTTTAATTGATTAAAAGACCTAATGAGGCCCCAGCCACATTCTGGAGGTGACAGAATGATTGCTATAAGGTGATGGCAGAATGTGAGCAGGCTGGTTGGCTGCAGTTGAGAGCCAATTCACATTCAAAATACAAGAAGTTAATATAGAATACAAAACTCCAATCACGTGTGAATCCTCTGATGCTTAACAAGATGTGAGCTTTGCGTAAAACATTTCCCACACTTAAAACATGAGAACGGTTTCTCTCCTGTATGTATTCTCTGATGGATAACTAGGTGAGAGATCTGGCAAAAACATTTCCCACAATCAGAACATGAAAATGGTTTCTCACCGGTGTGAATTCGCTGATGTACGACTAGATGGGAGATGCGGGTGAAAAATTTCCCACATACGTTGCAGGATATTTTTTTTGCCTTGTGGACATTTTGATGTTTAACAAGATCCGTGTTACTTGTAAAACATTCTTGACAAACAGAACAATGAAATACTTGATCAGTTGTCTGTGCTTTTGGCAAAGGTTCATACGCTGATTTATAAGGAATGTTTTTGTCATACTCACTGCTCTTTGACAGAACCAAAGTGTCATTTATTGTAGATTTACTTATATTCCCTTGGCTGCTGCTGCTGCTGTCTGTCATAGGAGTAGAAGAATGTCCTGGCTGTGTATGTTCTAGGGAGGTAAAAATGTCAGTATTTGCAAAATGTCCTTCGTTACATGAGGCTGACTCCTCCTTAATATGAGTAGATGGATATTCTGTTTGTGTATGTTCCGTGGTTGCATAAATGCTGGTGTAGATCGCGTTTGAATCCTCCCAAGATGTTGGTTCCTCCTTAATACGAATAGATGTATAATCTGTCTGTGTATGTTCTGTGGGTGTAAAAATGTCACTGTACGGTAGGGTTCCATTTTCCCAAGATGTTGGTTCCTCCTTAATAAAAGTAGATATGTAATCTGGCTGTGTCTTTTCAGTAGCTGTAAAAATCTCTGGGAAACTTCCTTCTTCACATGATACATGGTCCTCCTTCTTCTGAGTAGACTTGTATTCGGCTTGTGTATGCTCTGTAGGTGAAAACATGGCCGTGCATGTGAGATGTTCCTCGTCATAGGACGATAATTCCTCCTTAACATGTACTGATGTGTATTCTGTCTGTGGTGGTTCAGGGAAAGGAAATATATTGGTATCCACAAAATTGACCCCCTCTGGCGCGGATTCGTCCTCCGGCCTCTTTGATAACTTTTTGAGTTTCTTTCGTGGTTTGTTTGTTTTTAGGCATCTTTTGTTTTCGCTTTTATCTCCATTAAAACAATCTACTGAAGAGATAGGGCTGTGGAATCCTTCGTGATAAGTTCTATCCACTGATCCATCTGGTGGAGATATAAAGGTAATCAATATGACTTTATTAAAGTTTAAGTGCAAATTTCACAGATAAGAATTCAAATACTTTCTCTTTTCACTTTGTTTCCAAAATTAAAATGAAATGACGGACAGATTGAATTACAAGACTCTGAAAAGGTACTTGCCCTCACTGATTTTCTGAATGGTATCCTATACACTCACCATCCCGTTAAACCATTGTATTTACGCTCAGCTGAATTCTTTTGTCAAGTTTATTCCTTAACAATTTAATCTACTGTGCACCAACGCATTACAAGTCAAGAAAAAAACAGCATAGGTCCCTTTAAACATGTTAATTCCCAATTTTACTGACTTCACATTGTAAATGTTCACATTACTAGTCAACGATAGTTCAATAATTAATCTCAGCTGTGATTGCTCTACTAAAAGCTGGGTCAAGAGCTTACATTTAAATGATCATTTTGGTAGCATACATCTGTACAATTATTTATATAGCGCCAACATATTTTGTGCAGTGTTGTACAATAGGAGAAAAAAAAAAAAAAAAACACACACACATTAAATTCTAACAAAACATGATTAACATACTGGAACAGTAGGTATAGACAGCCCGGCCCAGGGAAGGAGCACAGTAGATGGGAGATGGTAGAGGGAGGAATGGAAATGAACTTCTATAAAATAGACAATGTTAGTGTGGCTAAACATTCCTATTTCACTTATGGTGGGAAGGAATGCCCAGTTCTTGTGTCTCAGAAAGAGAGAGAGAAAAAAAATAAATCACACTCTATTTACTGAAGAACCAGACAAGACACCCCCCCGTTTCTTTTTGATTTCTACATTGTACCCTTTAGTGTACTTCCTTCATAAGAATGTTCTCATGATCCATTTGCCCACCTAATGAAGACCTAATGGATGAATTGACCGTTACCTCGATGGATCCAATGGATAATATTTTGTTTTCTCTGTGTACAGTGACCATATTCTTCACATCTTCGAAAACATATCATTTACACAATTTGTTTTGCCTTCCCCTGGGTCTAAACTTTGTACAGTACATTCTATCTTCTTTCACATCTCTCTTTTTGAATGGATTCCACCGAGCTCTTCTGAGAGCACCTCTTTGGTTGATCATCATGAGACTTTATATAAAATATTACCAATATGAAACCCAGCCAGTATGAAGAGGGATTTCCTATTTTCCATTTTTGTGTCTCATTTCCTTGCACGTCTTTCTTTTTTCTACCATTCAATTATTAGTTTAAAAAAAAAAAAAAAACGCAATAAACAATTATATCCCCAGAACTGCCAGATAGATAGTAGCCTGCAAATGCCTGTCTAAATAATTACATTATTGTAACTGGTTATACTAACGAACCGTGATGATAAATGAATTGTTTATTCATGAATTTTACAAGATCACAAAGGTCCACGTGAATGTCTTCCTCAAAATAATACAACATTGTGTTATTTACGGATTACAGCGACAATATCATCACTTACCCAATGAGATTAATGGCTGGTGATTCTCCATCATTATGTCCTTGTACAGATCACTGTCTCCTTCAAAATACTCCCACTCCTAAATGGATAAATAGACAGTGACATCTTCACACATCATAGGAACCTATCCCAGGGCCCTATTTAGCCTTGTACTGCTGAGAGCCTCAGATGGATTTTTCCCCGAGTTAATCTCATAAGAGCAGACATTAGGCTGTTAGAGTAGGACCTGCTAAAGATGGGGCACATTGATGCTGTGGCAGGCTTATGCAATGTATGATCATATAATGTAACTAAACCCCCATTATTTTTGCTTAGATTAGCGGTTTATAAATTGACCCCCAGCAGCACCCCATTTATTCATGTTCAGGTGAGTGCAGCACCCTGGTTTCATATAGCTTATAGGAACCTGACACACACAATGATCCAGTCACCATCCAGACACATCCCTTGGTTTTACTGTATAGTGTCCCATCCCCAGCAGCTTTACCTCTCCAGTCAGCAGGTGGATGATCTGATTGGTCAGTTCCAGGATCTTGTCATCATTGTTACTCTCATGTATCAGTGAGTGAGGTGGGGGCACCGTGCTGGGGCTCTGGGTCCTGGAGAAACAGTCAGACACATGCGGACCTCTACTGTGTGCAACACGTTCCCCGGACTTATTCACCACAAAGCAATCCTATACATTTAAATGTAATATAAGATGTTAGTCTGCAGAAAAATATTATTCATTATTCAGTCCATTCAATCTCTATTAAATATATTTTACTCCCTTAGGTACTGCGTCTAAAGTGCAGTAAAGATTTCATCTCCATGTCTATTTTTTGTCTGTACTGTGTAGGTGTTTAGAATAATACCCCTCTCTGTCTATTTAGAGAGGTTTTACCTTAAAGGAACACTATAGTCCCCTAAATGACTTTAGCTAAATAAAGCAGTTTTAGTGTATAGATCATTCCCCTGCAATTTCACTGCTCAATTCACTGTCATTTAGGAGTTAAATCACTTTGTTTCTGTTTATGCAGCCCTAGTCACATCTCCCCTGGCTATGATTGACAGAGCCTGCATGAAAAAAAAAATGGTTTCACTTTCAGATGTAATTTACCTTAAATAATTGTATCTCAATCTCTAAATTGAACTTTAATCACATACAGGAGGCTCTTGCAGGGTCTAGCAAGCTATTAACATAGCAGGGGATAAGACAATCTAAATTAAACAGAACTTGCAATAAAGAAAGCCTAAATAGGGCTCTCTTTACAGGAAGTGTTTATGGAAGGCTGTGCAAGTCACATGCAGGGAGGTGTGACTAGGGTTCATAAACAAAGGGATTTAACTCCTAAATGGCGGAGGATTGAGCAGTGAGGCTGCAGGGGCATGTTCTATACACCAAAACTGCTTCATTAAGCTAAAGTTGTTCAGGTGACTATAGTGTCCCTTTAAACTAAAAAGCATCAGGGTGAATTGTTAGTGTAGGACCTATGAAGTCTTGCCTTGATGTGGCAGGTGAGCTTACACTTTAATGGCCACTGAAATGATACTAAAAACCTTGTCGTATAAATGTGTGTAGGAATTTGGGATAGAGCACAATAACATTTTTCCTTTGGTTTTTATTGTATGTTTTGAGGCTGATGTGTACTATAGTCACTGCTACTGCCCAGGACACAATTTTGTTTGTTTGTATTTTTTTTTTTTGCCAACTCTGCTTTTTCAGAACATCCCTTTTTCTCATATAATACACCCATCCATATTATATATGTTTTTTAAGGAAATATATGTCTTTAATTTGATTGCAACTATATATAAATATATATTTTCCAGTAATTCCTTGCATTTAGGCCATATAGAGAATTATAATGCCAGGGTCAGGTGCAAGTCACCTCTCTCAAGATGGACTTTAACAATAGAAACTTGGGAAATCATGTATCCACAATTATCCCAGAGTTCCCAGCTTGACATGCAAATGAGCACAGACAGACATTGTGTTTCAAACTTCAACCTTTAGTAATGGACGCAGTTTTAATCACAGTTTATATTAAACCAAATATATATAATTTATACATGTAATGCAGTTAGTAGCTCGGTATCGTTAGTGAGTATTATCTTAAATGGGAAAAAGACCCCAAGCAGGCGCCATTACATTAGAGACTAGGCACCAGGGAAGGCCTGGAAGGTGGTGTTACCATTGTGTAACACCAGTGAACCCCCAGGACAAAATGAAAAGATGTTTTAATCCCTATAGTATAGACATGACGTTCCCTGAATGCCTCACCTCTCCAGTCAGCAAGTAAATGATCTCCAGAGTCAGATCCAGGATCCTCTCCGTCATCTGATTCCTGTCCTTCTTCATCTTCACTAGGTCAGTTAGGTGCTCGGAGAATAGGATACGGTCTCTGTGGACAGGACTGTCCTTGAAATTACCTCCTCAGGTAGTGGAAGATACTGGATTTATAACATGGTTACAATGCTGTTAAAATGAAAGAGCAATTGTAAAACATTAAAATAATATACATATAAATGTTATATAAAACACATAAAGAGTACAGTCCTCATAGGTAAATAATTAATCTCCAGATAATTCATGAGGTACCCACTCTTTACCTATGTTACCCCTCCCCCAGTAACCTCTCTTTACCCATGTTACCCCTCCCCCAGGTACCCCTCTCTTTACCCATTTTACCCATGTTACCCCTCCCCCAGGTACCCCTCTCTTTACCCATGTTACCCCTCCCCCAGGTACCTCTCTCTTTACCCATGTTACCCATCCCCCAGGTACCCCTCTCTTTACCCATGTTACCCCTCCCCCAGGTACCCCCTCTTTACCCATGTTACCTCTCCCCCAGGTACCCCCTCTCCCCCTCTTTACCCATGTTACCCCTCCCCCCAGGTACCCCCTCTTTACCCATGTTACCCCTCCCCCAGGTACCCCTCTCTTTACCCATGTTACCCCTCCCCCAGGTACCCCCTCTTTACCCATGTTACCCCTCCCCCAGGTACGCACTCTTCCCCCAGGTACCCCTCTCTTTACCCATGTTACCCCTCCCCCAGGTATCCCTCTCTTTACCCATATTACCCCTCCCCCAGTTACCTCTCTTTACCCATGTTAACCCTCCCCCAGGCACCCCTCTCTTTACCCATGTTACCCCTCCCCCAGGTATCCCTCTCTTTACCCATATTACCCCTCCCCCAGTTACCCCTCTTTACCCATGTTACCCTTCCCCCAGTAACCGCTCTTTACCCATGTTACCCCTCCCCCCAGGTACCCCTCCCCCAGGTATCCCTCTCTTTACCCATATTATCCCTCCCCCAGTTACCCCTCTTTACCCATGTTACCCCTCCCCCAGGTATCCCTCTCTTAACCCATGTTACCCCTCCCCCAGGTACCCCTCTCTTTACCCATATTAGCCCTCCCCCAGTTACCCCTCTTTACCCATGTTACCACTCCCCCAGTAACCTCTCTTTACCCATGTTACCCCTCCCCAGTAACCTCTCTTTACCCATGTTACCCCTCCCCCAGGTACCCTCTCTTTACCCATGTTACCCCTCCCCCATGTACCCACTCTTTATCCATGTTATCCCTCCCCAGTAACCTCTCGTTACCCATGTTACCCCTCCCCCAGGTACCCTCTCTTTACCCATGTTACCCCTCTCCCCAGGTACCCTCTCTTTACCCATGTTACCCCTCCCCCCAAGGTGCACACTCTTTACCCATGTTACCCCTCCCCAGGTACCCTCTCTTTACCCATGTTACCCCTCCCCCCAAGGTGCACACTCTTTACCCATGTTACCCCTTCCCCAGGTACCCCTCTCTTTACCCATGTTACCCCTCCCCCAGTTACCCCTCTTTACCCATGTTACCCCTCCCCAGTTACCCCTCTTTACCCATGTTACCCCTCTCTATACCCATGTTACCCCTCCCCCCAGGTACCCCCTCTTTACCCATGTTACCCCTCCCCCCAGGTACCCCTCTTTACCCATGTTACCCCTCCCCAGTTACCCCTCTTTACCCATGTTACCCCTCCCCCAGGTACCCCCTCTTTACCCATGTTACCCCTCCCCCAGGTACCCCTCTTTACCCATGTTACCCCTCCCCAGTTACCTCTCTTTACCCATGTTACCCCTCCCCAGTTACCTCTCTTTACCCATGTTACACCTCCCCCAGGTACCCCTCTCTTTAACCATGTTACCCCTCCCCCAGGTACCCCTCTCTTTACCCATGTTAACCCTCCCCAAGTACCCCTCTCTTTACCCATATTACCCCACCCCCAGGTACCCCTCTCTTTACCCATATTACCCCACCCCCAGGTACCCCTCTCTTTACCCATGTTACCCCTCCCCCAGGTACCCCTCTCTTTACCCATGTTAACCCTCCCCAGGTACCCCTCTCTTTACCCATATTACCCCTCCCCCAGTTACCCCTCTTTACCCATGTTACCCCTCCCCAGGTACCCTCTCATTACCCATGGTACCCCTCCCCCAGTTACCCCTTTTTACCAATGTTACCCCTCCCCCAGTTACCCATCTTTACCCATGTTACCCCTCCCCAGTTACCCCTCTTTACCCATGGTACCCCTCCCCAGTTACCCCTCTTTACCCATGGTACCCCTCCCCAGTTACCCCTTTTTACCCATGTTACCCCTCCCCCAGTTACCCCTCTTTACCCATGGTACCCCTCCTCCAGGTACCCCTCTTTACCCATGGTACCCCTCCCCCAGTTACCCCTCTTTACCCATGTTACCCCTCCCCCAGTTACCCCTCTTTACCCATGTTACCCCTCCCCCAGTTACCCCTTTTTACCCATGTTACCCCTCCCCCAGGTACCCCTCTTTACCCATGGTACCCCTCCCCCAGTTACCCCTCTTTACCCATGTTACCCCTCCCCCAGTTACCCCTTTTTACCCATGTTACCCCTCCCCCAGGTACCGCTCTTTACCCATGGTACCCCTCCCCCAGTTACCCCTTTTTACCCATGTTACCCCTCCCCCAGTTACCCCTTTTTACCCATGTTACCCCTCCCCCAGTTACCTCTTTTTACCCATGGTACCCCTCCCCCAGGTACCCCTCTCTTTACCCATATTACCCCTCCCCCCAGTTACCCCTTTCTTTACCCATGTTACCCCTCCCCCAGTTACCCCTTTTTACCCATATTACCCCTCCCCAGGTACCCCTCTCTTTACCCATATTACCCCTCCCCCAGGTACCCCTCTCTTTACCCATGTTACCCCTCCCCAGGTACCCCTCTCTTTACCCATGTTACCCCTCCCCCAGGTACCCCCTCTTTACCCATGTTACCCCTCCCCCAGGTACCCCCTCTTTACCCATGTTACCCCTCCCCCAGGTACGCACTCTTCCCCCAGGTACCCCTCTCTTTACCCATGTTACCCCTCCCCCAGGTATCCCTCTCTTTACCCATATTACCCCTCCCCCAGTTACCTCTCTTTACCCATGTTACCCCTCCCCCAGGTACCCCTCTCTTTACCCATATTACCCCTCCCCCAGTTACCCCTCTTTACCCAGGTTACCCCTCCCCAGTTACCTCTCTTTACCCATGTTAACCCTCCCCCAGGCACCCCTCTCTTTACCCATGTTACCCCTCCCCCAGGTACCCCTCTCTTTACCCATATTACCCCTCCCCAGTTACCACTCTTTACCCATGTTACCCTTCCCCCAGTAACCGCTCTTTACCCATGTTACCCCTCCCCCCAGGTACCCCTCCCCCAGGTATCCCTCTCTTTACCCATATTATCCCTCCCCCAGTTACCCCTCTTTACCCATGTTACCCCTCCCCCAGGTATCCCTCTCTTAACCCATGTTACCCCTCCCCCAGGTACCCCTCTCTTTACCCATATTAGCCCTCCCCCAGTTACCCCTCTTTACCCATGTTACCACTCCCCCAGTAACCTCTCTTTACCCATGTTACCCCTCCCCAGTAACCTCTCTTTACCCATGTTACCCCTCCCCCAGGTACCCTCTCTTTACCCATGTTACCCCTCCCCCCAGGTACCCACTCTTTACCCATGTTATCCCTCCCCCAGTAACCTCTCGTTACCCATGTTACCCCTCCCCCAGGTACCCTCTCTTTACCCATGTTACCCCTCTCCCCAGGTACCCTCTCTTTACCCATGTTACCCCTCCCCCCAAGGTGCACACTCTTTACCCATGTTACCCCTCCCCCAGGTACCCTCTCTTTACCCATGTTACCCCTCCCCCCAAGGTGCACACTCTTTACCCATGTTACCCCTCCCCCCAAGGTGCACACTCTTTACCCATGTTACCCCTCCCCCCAAGGTGCACACTCTTTACCCATGTTACCCCTTCCCCAGGTACCCCTCTCTTTACCCATGTTACCCCTCCCCCAGTTACCCCTCTTTACCCATGTTACCCCTCTCTATACCCATGTTACCCCTCCCCCCAGGTACCCCCTCTTTACCCATGTTACCCCTCCCCCCAGGTACCCCTCTTTACCCATGTTACCCCTCCCCAGTTACCTCTCTTTACCCATGTTACCCCTCCCCAGTTACCTCTCTTTACCCATGTTACACCTCCCCCAGGTACCCCTCTCTTTAACCATGTTACCCCTCCCCCCAAGGTGCACACTCTTTATCCATGTTACCCCTCCCCCAGGTACCCTCTCTTTACCCATGTTACCCCTCCCCCCAAGGTGCACACTCTTTACCCATGTTACCCCTCCCCCCAAGGTGCACACTCTTTACCCATGTTACCCCTTCCCCAGGTACCCCTCTCTTTACCCATGTTACCCCTCCCCCAGTTACCCCTCTTTACCCATGTTACCCCTCTCTATACCCATGTTACCCCTCCCCCCAGGTACCCCCTCTTTACCCATGTTACCCCTCCCCCCAGGTACCCCTCTTTACCCATGTTACCCCTCCCCAGTTACCTCTCTTTACCCATGTTACCCCTCCCAGTTACCTCTCTTTACCCATGTTACACCTCCCCCAGGTACCCCTCTCTTTAACCATGTTACCCCTCCCCAGGTACCCCTCTCTTTACCCATGTTAACCCTCCCCCAAGTACCCCTCTCTTTACCCATATTACCCCACCCCCAGGTACCCCTCTCTTTACCCATATTACCCCACCCCCAGGTACCCCTCTCTTTACCCATGTTACCCCTCCCCCAGGTACCCCTCTCTTTACCCATGTTAACCCTCCCCAGGTACCCCTCTCTTTACCCATATTACCCCTCCCCCAGTTACCCCTCTTTACCCATGTTACCCCTCCCCCGGGTACCCTCTCTTTACCCATGGTACCCCTCCCCCAGTTACCCCTTTTTACCAATGTTACCCCTCCCCCAGTTACCCATCTTTACCCATGTTACCCCTCCCCAGTTACCCCTCTTTACCCATGGTACCCCTCCCCCAGTTACCCCTCTTTACCCATGGTACCCCTCCCCCAGTTACCCCTCTTTACCCATGGTACCCCTCCCCCAGTTACCCCTCTTTACCCATGGTACCCCTCCTCCAGGTACCCCTCTTTACCCATGGTACCCCTCCCCCAGTTACCCCTCTTTACCCATGTTACCCCTCCCCCAGTTACCCCTCTTTACCCATGTTACCCCTCCCCCAGTTACCCCTTTTTACCCATGTTACCCCTCCCCCAGGTACCCCTCTTTACCCATGGTACCCCTCCCCCAGGTACCCCTCTTTACCCATGGTACCCCTCCCCCAGTTACCCCTTTTTACCCATGTTACCCCTCCCCCAGTTACCTCTTTTTACCCATGGTACCCCTCCCCCAGGTACCCCTCTCTTTACCCATATTACCCCTCCCCCCAGTTACCCCTTTCTTTACCCATGTTACCCCTCCCCCAGTTACCTCTTTTTACCCATGGTACCCCTCCCCCAGGTACCCCTTTCTTTACCCATATTACCCCTCCCCCCAGTTACCCCTTTCTTTACCCATGTTACCCCTCCCCCAGTTACCTCTTTTTACCCATATTACCCCTCCCCCAGGTACCCCTCTCTTTACCCATATTACCCCTCCCCCAGGTACCCCTCTCTTTACCCATATTACCCCTCCCCCAGGTACCCCTCTCTTTACCCATATTACCCCTCCCCCAGGTACCCCTCTCTTTACCCATATTACCCCTCCCCCAGGTACCCCTCTTTACCCATGTTACCCCTCCCCAGTTACCTCTCTTTACCCATGTTACCCCTCCCCAGTTACCTCTCTTTACCCATGTTACACCTCCCCCAGGTACCCCTCTCTTTAACCATGTTACCCCTCCCCCCAAGGTGCACACTCTTTACCCATGTTACCCCTCCCCCAGGTACCCTCTCTTTACCCATGTTACCCCTCCCCCCAAGGTGCACACTCTTTACCCATGTTACCCCTCCCCCCAAGGTGCACACTCTTTACCCATGTTACCCCTTCCCCAGGTACCCCTCTCTTTACCCATGTTACCCCTCCCCCAGTTACCCCTCTCTATACCCATGTTACCCCTCCCCCCAGGTACCCCCTCTTTACCCATGTTACCCCTCCCCCCAGGTACCCCTCTTTACCCATGTTACCCCTCCCCAGTTACCTCTCTTTACCCATGTTACCCCTCCCCAGTTACCTCTCTTTACCCATGTTACACCTCCCCCAGGTACCCCTCTCTTTAACCATGTTACCCCTCCCCAGGTACCCCTCTCTTTATCCATGTTAACCCTCCCCCAAGTACCCCTCTCTTTACCCATATTACCCCACCCCCAGGTACCCCTCTCTTTACCCATGTTACCCCTCCCCCAGGTACCCCTCTCTTTACCCATGTTAACCCTCCCCAGGTACCCCTCTCTTTACCCATATTACCCCTCCCCCAGTTACCCCTCTTTACCCATGTTACCCCTCCCCCAGGTACCCTCTCTTTACCCATGGTACCCCTCCCCCAGTTACCCCTTTTTACCAATGTTACCCCTCCCCCAGTTACCCATCTTTACCCATGTTACCCCTCCCCAGTTACCCCTCTTTACCCATGGTACCCCTCCCCCAGTTACCCCTCTTTACCCATGGTACCCCTCCCCCAGTTACCCCTCTTTACCCATGGTACCCCTCCCCCAGTTACCCCTCTTTACCCATGGTACCCCTCCTCCAGGTACCCCTCTTTACCCATGGTACCCCTCCCCCAGTTACCCCTCTTTACCCATGTTACCCCTCCCCCAGTTACCCCTCTTTACCCATGTTACCCCTCCCCAGTTACCCCTTTTTACCCATGTTACCCCTCCCCCAGGTACCCCTCTTTACCCATGGTACCCCTCTTTACCCATGGTACCCCTCCCCCAGTTACCCCTTTTTACCCATGTTACCCCTCCCCCAGTTACCTCTTTTTACCCATGGTACCCCTCCCCCAGGTACCCCTCTCTTTACCCATATTACCCCTCCCCCCAGTTACCCCTTTCTTTACCCATGTTACCCCTCCCCCAGTTACCTCTTTTTACCCATGGTACCCCTCCCCCAGGTACCCCTTTCTTTACCCATATTACCCCTCCCCCCAGTTACCCCTTTCTTTACCCATGTTACCCCTCCCCCAGTTACCTCTTTTTACCCATGGTACCCCTCCCCCAGGTACCCCTTTCTTTACCCATGTTACCCCTCCCCCAGGTACCCCTCTTTACCCATGGTACCCCTCCCCCAGGTACCCCTCTTTACCCATGGTACCCCTCCCCCAGTTACCTCTTTTTACCCATATTACCCCTCCCCCAGGTACCCCTCTCTTTACCCATATTACCCCTCCCCCAGTTACCCCTCTCTTTACCCATATTACCCCTCCCCCAGGTACCCCTCTCTTTACCCATATTACCCCTCCCCCAGGTACCCCTCTCTTTACCCATGTTACCCCTCCCCCAGGGCACCGTCTGCCATTATTCAGTCTGGGCAGAGGTTCTTACTCTCATTATTGAGCCCTGAGCCCGGCAGCATCCCAAACACCTGATACCTGAGCTCTGGATCCATTACTCATCCCTTTCTTCTGTGATTTGGCCGGAACATTACGTCACAATCGCCAGACAGGCAAGTGCGGAGGATCACGGGAAACGTAGTTTCTTTACCGCATACCGGTCTCGGGCGCATGCGCGGAGGTTCCACCGTCTCTATGGAAACGTGTAGTACCAGCTGATTGCCTGTCCTGCACGCGTGCGCTGATCTGCCCAGGGCGCATGCGCAGTGAGAGAGTAATAGTCACAGTGCTGGGAGCAAACATTCAGTGATTCTTACAGAGGTCTTATGAGACCAACTTCAAAGAACATTCCAAATAAAGATGGGTTCCTTGCTCACACCTTGTTTATAAATGAATAAAAAGCAATAAACCTCCCTGTAACTCCGCTCTGCAGCCGCTTCCATACTTGGACCGTACCAATTCCAGTCTCTTGTCCCATAGCTTCCAGCTGTCCTGGTGTGACTGTCCCAATTCCTGCCAGGGGGCACATGGGAGGGGGGGACAGAGGGACACGATAATGTTAGGAATAAACTTTTGTATTCCTAACGTTATAGTGCTCCTATAAGCTGTAGTGTCCCTTTAAATTCACTTTGAATTCTTTCCTTAGCGAATAACCCTGTGTGAAATCTCACTTAAGTGATTTTTTTTTTTTTACTTTTCGCACCCTCTCTATCACTATTATTATTCTTGTATCCCTTATTATAATCAGTAGCATGTTAAAAACAAACCCAAAAAACTCATTACATTTGATGTAGAATTATTAAAAATGATCTTTATTTTGTACCTGTATTGAATTATTTTACTAACTCCATTTTGATCTCACATAACCTCACATTATGACAGACCCTCCATTTTGTCCACATTACATGACAGAATTTCCTAACAGCATTTAGTATAATGAATAAGAGACTGTATTTTCTATAAAGACATGACTAACCCCGGAATTGCTGAATCTCCTGTAATTTGCAACATAGTATAATATGAAGGCCATGAGAACGCCGGCCTAATGAAATGTTCTATTCATAAAAGAACCTTGCACCTGACCACGAGACTGACATCACTAACTACACAAATGACGCCCAAGCCCCCCTTTCCACCGAGTAAGCCTCGTGCTCCGTCCACACCCGTGTCCAGAACAATACCACCTCTCGGTGGGAGGACACCTAGCTAACCACTTAGTTTTGAGCCAATTAATCATATTGATGGGTGGACATTGACACAGCCACTTAACAATTAATCCAATTAACGATGTTTATTTACTGATATCTTGATATTCAATGATGACGCAATTTTGCTTTTATAAGGGCCTGCGAGCCCACTTTTAACCAGATGCCAATAAATTTCCTCGAAGTTATTTTAACCTGCACTCCGTGTGTCAGTCTGAATTACTTCTGCGTATACGCAATTTATTCATCTCAGATTTGGACAGGAACAGATAGACATTTAAACATATTTGTTTATTTCTAAATTAATCTACATCAATTTGGCGCCCAGAACGTGGGGCATCGGGCTATGGCCTCCGGCCGGTAAGCCGTCCTAAGGTAGACGCTGTTGGACGGAGGAATCCGGGGGGAAGGAAGGGAGACTGATCACCTCCGAATACACGGTAGAGACTTCTGCAGAGCCACCGGTATGTTCCAGCCCCTTTGATTGACCCGTCCACGTGTCTGTGACTGCTTTCCGGGAGGACATCAAAGACAGGTAATATCTTGCCCGGTGTCTTGTTACTCACTTGTTTACCTGCATTTAGTCTATCTGTTGCCTGGGTGTGTTTGTATTGGCCTGTTTTAGCTTAAGTGCCCGGGTAGAGTGTTTATCTGTTTACCCCTTTTGGGATAAAGGGGGGTGGACCTGTGGTAGTTTGCCTGGGGGTCCTCTGTTTGCCTGTTTACTCCTTTTAGGAACCACGTGGCTGTGGTTGTAAGGAAAAAGGGGGGTGGACCTGTGGAAGTTTTCCTGGGGGTCTTCTTTGCCTGTTTACCTCTTTTAGGTGCTGGGTAGCTGCAGCAGTAAGGAAAAAGAGGAGGGGGGAATCTGTGGAGGGGTGTAGACTCATTGCTTTCTGGGGATTCCCCATGGTGTCACTTTGATAGCCTAGCTAGCCTCATTGTGCACATAACTCTGCTTGCAGAGAGGTGGTACCCTCCAGCTTCGAGCGCTGAGGCTGGTGGCATTCCAATTTTATTTGTGGCGGGCGGATTCAAGCAGGTATTGCTTGTCTCCAGCACCACGTGGTAGTGAGACTTACGGGTGGGTCCGTAGGGGCACTACGGGAGTGAGGATAGAGGTGGCCACACTTAGTGGACTGCTGTACCGAGGGAGGCTATACAGGATTCGGGTCGGAGAGGATTGCTGTTTCCTGTGGCCGCTGGTAGTGAGACTTACGAAAGTCGTTCTCCGAGCGGGGACACTACGAGGTTGAGGGAGGTGACTTTGGTCACACGAGTAAAGGAAAGGGATTACTGTTGATTTTATTTGAACTGTGATGCATGCACTGTATTTTAATTGAATTGTTGTTTTTGTTTAATTGGGAGTCATTCGAACTCCCGTGTCTGTCTCTACTTTCACTTCACTTTGACTCTTACCCTACTTCCTGTATTATTCTCACTATCCACTCCTATTTCTCTTGTGAGAGAAGTGATTGGTCACACACTTCTCACCCCGCTCCAATCCGTGGCTACCACCTCGGGTACACGGATTCAGTGACTGGTCTACGTTTTGGGAAGACGCACTAGAGGGGGACCCACCCTTCTTGAGTGGCAGTCGAGCATTGTAGACGTTCTGTTTCATTTTCCTTTACCTATATTCGGGACGCCTTGTATAGGAGGATATGGGGCAGGAATTGAGTAAGCCCGGTAGGGGCTGGCTCGCATGTGATTTAGTTGAAGACAGAGAGGGTGAGGAGATGGTTAAAGGTGTTGAAAAGATTGCTAAAGTGTGTAAAATTGCTGTGCCTTCATGTGGTAGATTGCAGCCAGAAAGCTGGCGTAGATTACTGACAGAGAAGAAAGGCAAGCTTGCAGATAATGATTTATTGCGTACTGCTGAAGCATGGTACAGAGTAGCGAAGGCTATTCAGCAGGAAGGTTGGGTTGAGGAAGAAATAGATCATAAAGGTGTAAAACTGTATGTGTATCATAATAATTGTGTTGCTGGGGCATTCCCTCAGCCAGCGCCCCAAAATGGCGCCCAGGGGATGTCCATTCCCAAGGTTCAGTCACCAATAGGTGATAGCCAGCTGACCATGTTCCCCACTCCCAATCCTCCCAACACCCATCCCGTCACTTCCCCTGTTTGCCCGGTCCTGAATTCTGATGGATCTTTATTTTCCCCTTCACCATCCCTAACATTCCCATCATCCTCATCCATCCCTGCACTACCTTCTGTGTCCAATCCAAACATTTCATCTACCATTCCTTCCCTACGCTCTCTCTCCGTTGATAATCCCAACCTTCCATCTGCATCCACCCAGTTCACTAACCCCTCCTCCCTTGCTACTGCCGATCCTACTGCACCCGCTCTGGCTCCTCCTTCTACACCCACCTCTACTAATCTCTCCCTGTCTTCTCCCTTACTCACTCCTCCCACAGCCCAGGTCCCCACCTTCTTCACTAATCCTTACCCAACTGTCCCGCCCTCCCCAGGTTCCGCCCCAATCCCCACCCAGATGGCCTGGCCATACCCCTTCCCCTACCCCATGCCCCTGCCCTATCCAAATTATCCATACCCCCTTCCCCAAGCCACTCCCCAGACCCCGGTCATGCCCAGTCCTGCACAGTCTGCCCCCGATGTGCCCACATCCAACATGGCCGCCACTTCTTCCCTTAACCCTAACGCAGCTTCCTTTCACGCCTCCAATATGGCGGCCCCCAGTCATCCAGCACCCCTGATGCCGGTACTTCCCGATGACTATTCACCCCAAGCTCATAACCCACTAGCCACCCCAGCATCTGGGAATCCCTCATTTCCCCCGGTTCTGACACCTCAGGTGGTCCCATTACGCAGAAGGGCCCAGACCACAGATGAGGATGAGGATGAAGAGGGTTCCCAGGACTCATTGGAGGTTGCGGGGCCCCCGCCCCGCCGTTCCATCGATGATCCTTTCGGACATACAGGTCGGGGGGATCGGGCCCCTCCTAAATATGTTGCTTTTAATCCTACTCAAGCTAGTGCTTTAATGAAATCACTCCCTGACCCAGAAAAGCAACCTATGCCTTTTTACCGAGGGATAGTTCAGATTCAAAAGACTTATTCCGCAGCATGGCGTGATTTACTGAGCATTTGTGCTATTAAGGCCGGGGATGCATATTGGCCCAGCATGGCCTGCCACCTCAGTACAGATCTGCTTATAAGTGACATTGATTACCCCTCTGGAGTAACTTTTTGCAACCAACTAAAAGAGTGGGCTAAGGACAAACTTGCAGATCAGGCTGCTGGCCTTACTGATATTATACAAGACAAAGGAGAATCAGTGGAAAGGTTTCATGCAAGACTGTTTCAAATGTTTACAGATTTGGGTTTTGATCTTACTGACAAGATTCACTCACAAATGCTGTCTGGTGCATTTGTCCAAGGTGTTAAAGACTCCATACGAAAGGGAATCATTGCTGCACGCCCTGAATATAAGGTAGTCCCTCTGGATACCTTACTCTTAGTTGCTAGAGGTCTGGAATCTGCCCAGACTCCCAGAAGGTCCACCTCAGCTCCTCTCATGGTGTCCCGCTCCACCCCTGTCCCAAAAGGCACCAAACATTGCTTTAATTGTGGGGCTAAGGGACATTTCAGAAGTGATTGCCCAGAACCCAAGAAAGAACCCAAGAGGATGTCCAAGCCTGCCCCTGCCCCCAAGGCAACAAAAACGGTTCCAATTGTTGAGGAACCAGATGATTAGGAAATTGGCAAGCCTGTGTCATTAACCCCTGTCATGGCAGTGTCTTCAGGGGATAAGGGGGGGGGCACTTGCCACTGTGACTCTACCCATTGAAGGACAACCTACTACCTTTTTGGTTGACACAGGTGCAGCCCGAAGTGTTCTAAGAGAACAAGACCTGCCAGATCCATAATTTCTATCAAATATTGATGTCTCTTGTGTTGGAGTGGATGGCCAACCAAGACACAATCCCTTAACAACTCCATTACGAGTTGGCAACTACCCCAGCTTGCTTGCTCGCTTTGTGGTATCCTCCACATGCCCAATTAACCTGTTAGGCGCTGATGTCCTCTCCCGCCTGCAGGCCTCTATTACATTCACTCCAGATGGACAAGTAGAACTGTCTACCCCTCTATCTGTATCAGATACCTCAGCCTTGTGCTCCCTGCCCCTAATGCTCCATCTAGAAGAACCCCTTGGGGAGGCAAAGGAACTGAGGTCCAATTTCCCAGATTCACTGAAGACAAGGGTACCTGCAAAACTATGGTCCTCAGGCCCAGAAGACATAGGCCACCTAAAGGTTCCACCTGTGGTGGTAAAGCTCATCCCAGGAGCAAAATTACCAAGAAAACCACAATACCCTTTAAAGCCAGCACAAGCTGCAGCCATTTCAATTCAAATCAAAGCACTCTTGGAGAAGGGTGCTCTCGTGAAATGTGAATCAAAGTGTAACACTCCATTATTTCCTGTGAAGAAGAAAACTCCAAAAGGTGAGCCAGAGAAGTACAGAATGGTTCAGGATCTCCGTGCTGTTAATGAAGCAACTGTCCTGGACACCCCTATTGTGCCAAACCCTCACACTCTGCTCTCTGGAGTCCCACCATCTGCAAAATACTTCACAGTCATTGATCTGGCTAATGCCTTCTTCAGTGTTCCACTGGATCCAATTTGCCAATACCTGTTTGCCTTCACCCATGAAATGCAACAGTATACATGGACTGTCATGCCCCAAGGGGCACAAAACTCTCCAAGTCAATTTGCAAAGGCCATGTGCTCCATCCTGGACCCATGGCAAGCAGACCATCCAAAAGTTGTCCTACTCCAGTATGTGGATGATTTACTGCTCTGTGGGGATGACATACCCACAACTGAAGAATGTTCAATTAGTCTCCTCTGCTATCTAGCAGAACAAGGATGCAAAACTTCACTTCTCAAGCTTCAATTTTGTCAAAACACTGTTATCTTCCTTGGACATTGTCTATCTCAGGGTACCAGACATCTCACTCGGGACCGAGTCAGAGCAGTACTGGATATCCCACCTCCAAGGACTTCAAAATCTCTACATGCCTTTTTAGGCCTCATTTCCTACTGCAGGGCCTGGATCCCAGAGGCCTCCCTGCTCATGCAACCTCTCTATGATGCACTCAAGTCAGACCCATTCTGCCTGACCAATGAAGCACTGGATAATTTCCATACACTAAAACGTGCCATTGCATCTGCTCCTGCTCTAGGCCTACCAGACTACACCAAGACCTTCAAGTTGTTTGTCTCTGAAAGACAAGGCCACGCCACAGGAGTTCTTACTCAAACAAATGACTCACGAGGCCGTCAAAGGCCCATTGGATTTTTCTCCTGCCAACTGGATATTGTGGCCAGAGGGACCCCATCTTGCCTTCGGGCAGTCTTTGCAGCAAGAGAACTTATTGAAAGAACTGCAGACCTGGTCCTTGGCCACCCTCTAGTTGTCTTGGCCCCTCATGATATTTCAGCCATCATCAACCAAGTCCAGCTCAAGCATGTGTCTCCTGCCAGACACCTGCGTCTACAGTGTCATCTCCTGCTACCTGACAACATTACCATTCAAAGATGTCAAGTTCTTAATCCATCCACTCTTCTTCCACTCCCTGAGGGGGGTATCCACTATGGGTTTATCATGGATGAAACCTACATCAACCTTCTCACTGGTACCATCAAGAGAATGCACACCTTTCATGAAGGACAAAAACCTCTCTGTGAGGGTCCAGGATATGCCTTCTGTACCATGTGGTACAAACCAAACATCTCTCCTGAACCTTGCTATGAAGATGAACTCTATCATCAGGTGGAGGTGACACTCACTGCTCAAGACTTTTATTGTGACTCTGAAGGCAATAGCATGGTCCTGATCCAACTACCCTCAGAGCTCAAATACTTGTACCGTCATTGGGACACTGCCATTCCACATGTCCCTGTCACCAAATTGAAAACAAAATCATGGAATGATCTTGGGCCCATGGCAAAAGTATGGGCCACCATGGATGAATTACAGCTACAGGAAAATGGCATTGCCAAATACCCAACAAATGACCATCTTGAAGCATGGCCACGCCATTTCCTGGAAAATGAATTTCAAGATCTGGTCATAGAGAATGAATATGACCCAGAAACACCTCATGACTGCTTTGAACAAATGAAAATGGAAACAATGCACCTACCAACAGTACATGAGACTCCATTAACAGATCCTGATCTCACCCTGTTTGTGGACGGCTCAAGGTATGCTGATGAAGAAGGAAAATACCACACAGGATATGCCGTGACCACAACAGATGAAATTATCAAATAATCATCTCTACCACCAGCAATGTCTGCACAAGAAGCTGAATTACAAGCCCTGACTTCAGCATGCAAAATTTCCGAAGGAAAACGTGCCAACATCTATACAGATTCGAGATATGCCCTGGGTGTGGCACATGACTTCGGCCTCATTTGGAAAACAAGAGGATTTCTTACCACTGCCGGTACACTGTCAGGGTACCTGCGGTCTCTACCTCCGAAAGAGGTAGAGACTTAGCTGTTCCTCCATCCAGACGGCCTGATGGCTCCCTTCCCCAAGGTCTATCCGGTCATGCAAGGCCGGCCGCGAGGGAGTGACTGCCTTTTACAGCATCTAGGCAGGAAGTTGTCATCAGGACACTCCTCCGGAACGACCTGTCACTCAATTGCTGCAGGACCAATCAGGACGCCTCGGAGGCGTGGTTACTGCTCTGAACAGGGTATTTAACAGAGCTTCGTTCATTAGCTCATTGCCCTGTCGTGGTTCTAGCTTGTTCTAGTCACTCAGTGCTTGTGTATTCTATTATCCCTTTTGGTTTTGACCCGGCTTGTTTACCTTACTCTGCTTATCTCTGTTACCCTTGATTCGGCTTGTCTCTCGCTTACCTGTCTTCTGTTACCCTCGACCTCGGCTTGTCTTTGACCATTCTATACTGTACTACTTACGTTAGTCCGGCCATTCTAAGGTCCGGTATACGTATCTGGCTACTGTTTGTACTCTGCGTGTTGGATCCCTGTCCCGATCCTGACATTACGACAGGGCCAATGGATCCTGCAAGTACAAACAGTCAGCTTGCTTCTCCTGATCCTAGGTTTGAAGCCATGGATCACAGAATGGATCAGATGGCGCTTGCGCTACAGGCTCTATTATCTCGTGCCAATAACCCACCAGAGGAGATACGTAATACCCCTGTTTCTCCTGTCGGTTCAGGTCTAGAGGTAGCCACAGTGGGTGCTTCTTCTCGCATTACCCCCCCAGTACGCTATGGTGGGGCTCCTGAGAAGTGTCGTGGTTTCTTAAACCAAATTAGTATCCATTTTGAATTGCAACCTCGCTCTTATCCTACAGATAGGGCAAAGGTAGGATTTATTATCACCCTACTTATTGAGAAAGCTCTGAGATGGGCCAACCCATTATGGGAGAACGATAACCCATTAGTTTATAACTATAACGCCTTTGTAGCGGCTTTTAGAAGAACATTTGACCCTCCAGGTAGAAAGGTTAATGCAGCCAGATTACTGTTGCGTCTGAAACAGGAGAACCGAACACTGGTGGATTATGCACTAGAGTTCAGGTCTCTGGCGTCAGAGGTCAAGTGGAATGAGCAGGCGTATATGGATGTATTTTTGAATGGCTTATCTGAAGTAATCCTTGATGAGGTTGCTACCAGAGAACTCCCTGAGAATTTAGAGGATTTAATTTTGTTCATCTCTCGTATAGATGAACGTTTAAGAGAGAGACAGAACACTCGAGAGAGGAACCGGAGACCTTCTTTTAGGTTAGCCCCCGCTTTTCCAAGTCCTGACTCCACGGTATCTTTGCTTCCTGAACCTATGCAGATAGGGTATACCCGGCTCTCTGAGGAGGAAAGACAGTACAGGAGAAGAGAGGGTTTGTGTATGTATTGTGGAGCTAAGGGTCATTTACTCTCAAACTGTTCTAACCGCCCGGGAAACGCTCGCACCTAAGTCTCTCTAGAGGACAGGCCTTGGGTGTTTCTATTTTGTCCTCTACTCCTAATTATAAAGATCACAGGCTTCTGCTACCAGTTTCCTTAACTTGCGGGAGGGAAGTAGTAAGGGCTATGGCTTTGATAGATTCCGGTGCTGCTGAGAATTTTATCGACCAAGCCTTTGCTAGTAAAAACAATTTCCCATCCCAGCTAAGGGAGACACCCTTAGCCGTTGAGGCCATAGATGGTAGACCACTACTAGACCCTGTTATCTTTCGTGAGACCATACCCATTGAGTTAAATGTTGGTATCCTACACGTGGAGAATTTATCTCTTCTGCTCATTTCGTCTCCTTCCGTTCCCATAGTTCTGGGGTACCCATGGTTGAAAGAACATAACCCTATTATTGATTGGGAGTTAGGGGAGATACTCTCGTGGGGCCAGGGCTGCCAGGATCGGTGTTTGTGCAAGGTTTCTCCATTAGCTAATATTAACATACAGGAGAATCCTACTCAGTCCACAGAAAGACAAATACCAGACCTTTACCTAGACTTAAGGGCAGTGTTTGACAAGAAGAATGCCGATTCTTTGCCGCCACACAGGTCATTTGACTGTAAAATTAAGCTTCTACCCGGGACTATGCCTCCGAGGGGCCATGTATATCCTTTGTCTGTTCAGAAAAACTCGGTTCTAGAGGAGTATATTCAGGAGAATTTAGAAAAGGGATTCATCAGGAGGTCTTCTTCTCCGGCCGGGGCGGGGTTCTTTTTCATTAAAAAGAAAGATGGCACGCTGAGACCTTGTATCGATTACCGAGGCTTGAATAAAATAACTGTCAGAAATGCCTATCCCATCCCACTGATTACCGAGTTATTTGATCGTCTTAAGGGCTCCAAAATCTTCACCAAGTTAGATCTCAGAGGGGCTTACAATTTGGTGAGAATCCAGCAAGGTCACGAGTGGATGACGGCATTCAATACCCGGTATGGCCATTACGAATACACTGTTATGCCATTTGGACTATGCAATGCTCCTGCAGTATTTCAAGAGTTGATTAATGAGGTACTTAGGGAGTTTCAGCATGATTGTGTTATTGTTTACCTGGACGATATACTAATACACTCTAAGGAGATTGAGACTCACCATAGACAGGTCAGAAAGGTGTTACACAAACTTCTGCAACATGGTCTATACTGCAAATTGGAGAAGTGCAGTTTTGATCAGTCTCAGGTAGACTTTCTTGGGTACGTGATTTCTGGGGAAGGTTTTAAAATGGATCCTGGTAAACTCCAATCTATTTTAGACTGGCCTTTGCCCAAAGGACTCAAGGCTATCCAAAGGTTTATTGGTTTTTCCAACTACTATAGGCGCTTCATTAAGGGTTACTCCTCTATCATTGCGCCTATTACCAATATGACGAAACAAGGGGCTGATACTAAGTTCTGGTCTGAGGAAGCTCTTGGTGCTTTTAAGACTCTCAAGGAACTTTTTGCCTCAGCTCCCATTCTAGTTCATCCTGATACGACTCTGCCTTTCTTGCTCGAGGTCGATGCTTCTGAGACAGGAGTTGGGGCTGTTCTGTCTCAAAGGTTAGGGGTGGATAAACCGTTACACCCTTGTGGTTTCTACTCTAAAAAAATTTCTGGGCCTGAGAGCAGATATGACATCGGGGAGAGGGAACTGTTAGCGGTCATTAAGGCTTTAAAGGAGTGGAGACATTTACTGGAAGGGACACTACACCCTGTTACTATCCTAACGGATCATAAGAACTTGTCTTATATTGGGGAGGCTAAGCGCTTGTCCGCCAGGCAGGCTCGCTGGGCTTTGTTCCTCACTCACTTTAATTATGTACTTACGTATAGACCTGGTTCTAAGAACTCTAAAGCCGATGCTTTGTCTCGTCAATATGAACCATCCACTATAACTGAACCACTTCTGTCCTCCATAGTTCCTAAGGGGAATATCATCGCGAACACGAATCTCAGGATTCACTCTCCATTGCTTTCTGAGATCATGAAGTTTCAGCATTTGGCACCCAAACAGACTCCTGGGGATCGACACTTCGTTCCTGCCGCTCTCCAACTGGAGGTGCTACGCTGTCTCCATAACAGCAAGGTGGCTGGGCATCCTGGCATCCGCAAGACTTATGCGCTGGTCTCTAAAGATTTTTGGTGGCCTGACTTACGCAAGGATATTAAAGAATTCATCGGGGCATGTGAAGTTTGTACCAAGACCAAGCTACCCCATTCGCTTCCATGCGGATTTCTGCACCCTTTAGAGGTTCCTGAAAAGCCTTGGTCCTGTCTGGCAATGGACTTCATTGTTGATTTGCCTATCTCTAAAAAGCAGACTGTCATCCTCACTGTGGTAGACAGATTTACTAAAATGGCTCACTTCATTCCCTTACCTAAACTCCCATCTTCGCCCGAATTAGCGGAGATATTCGCCAGGGAGATTTTCCCGTTTGCATGGGATACCTTCCCAAATTGTCTCTGACAGAGGCTCCCAATTTGTTTCCCGTTTTTGGAGATCATTCTGCTCCCAACTAGGCATCAAATTGAATTTCTCCTCTGCCTATCATCCTCAGTCCAATGGAGCTGCTGAACGCACTAACCAAAAAGTTGAACAATATTTACGTTGTTTCGTTTCAGAACACCAGGACGATTGGGTCGGTTTGATTCCTTGGGCGGAGTTTGCACATAACAATCTCATTAGTGATTCTACGCATTCTAGCCCTTTTTTCTTGAATTATGGCTTTCATCCTTCCATCCTTCCTTCGGAGTCTTCTTCTCAAGGGATACCGTCGGTGGATGTTCATGTTGCCAATTTAAGAGAGTTGTGGGATCAAACTCGACAAATCCTTCTGCACAATTCTACGCTGGTTAAAAAACACGCTGACAAACGTAGAAGGGCAGCACCGGTGTTTGTTCCAGGCGATAGTGTATGGTTAAGTACTAGAAACATTCGGTTAAAGGTGCCGTCCATGAAGTTTGCTCCTCGATATATTGGACCTTACAGGGTACTGTCTCAAATTAACCCAGTTGCGTATCGTTTAGCGTTGCCTAATGCCTTACGCATTCCTAATTCATTTCATGTTTCCTTGCTAAAACCATTAATATGTAACAGGTTCTCCTCCACGATCGCCCCTCCCCGCTCAGTTCAGGTGGAGGGTCAGGAGGAGTATGAGGTCAATTCCATCGTTGATTCTCGAATCTCCCGGGGGAAACTGCAATATCTGGTCGATTGGAATGGTTATGGTCCTGAGGAGAGAAGTTGGGTACCTCAGGAGGAGGTGCATGCTCCCCGTCTCCGCAGGGCGTTTCACTCTCGATTCCCTTCTCGCCCTGGTGTATTCCGCCCGGTGGGCGTATCTGAGAGGGGGGGTACTGTCAGGGTACCTGCGGTCTCTACCTCCGAAAGAGGTAGAGACTTAGCTGTTCCTCCATCCAGACGGCCTGATGGCTCCCTTCCCCAAGGTCTATCCGGTCATGCAAGGCCGGCCACGAGGGAGTGACTGCCTTTTACAGCATCTAGGCAGGAAGTTGTCATCAGGACACTCCTCCGGAACGACCTGTCACTCAATTGCTGCAGGACCAATCAGGACGCCTCGGAGGCGTGGTTACTGCTCTGAACAGGGTATTTAACAGAGCTTTGTTCATTAACTCATTGCCCTGTCGTGGTTCTAGCCACTCAGTGCTTGTGTATTCTATTATCCCTTTTGGTTTTGACCCGGCTTGTTTACCTTACTCTGCTTATCTCTGTTACCCTTGATTCGGCTTGTCTCTCGCTTACCTGTCTTCTGTTACCCTCGACCTCGGCTTGTCTTTGACCATTCTATACTGTACTACTTACGTTAGTCCGGCCATTCTAAGGTCCGGTATACGTATCTGGCTACTGTTTGTACTCTGCGTGTTGGATCCCTGTCCCGATCCTGACATACACCAGTCAAACACAGCTCTGCAATCAAGGAACTAATGGATGCCCTCCTACTCCCTGAAGAAGTGGCCGTCTTGAAAGTCAAGGCACATGGGAAGTTGGATACAGATGAAGCAAAAGGCAACCATTTAGCTGATCAGGCTGCTAAGCAAGCAGCAAGAAATTTGCAGGAAGTGGATGAAGAAGTGTCCGGACAAGAAGAAATTCCTATTTTTACCCTGCAGACCCTTTCTACTGACCTAAGAATTTTGCGGGAACAGCAAGCTGCAATTACCCCCGAAGAAATCCAGAAATGGAAGAAGAAAGGAGCTGTCCTAAAGGACGGAATTTACTACAACAACTTTAAATTCTGCCTTCCTAAAAATTTATATCCAGCAGTTGTCCAATGGGCACATGGACCTGCACATCTGTCAAAGGACTTAATGGCTGCCCTCATTCAGAAGTATTATGAAGCACCTGGAATCACAACATTGATCAACAACTTCTGTAGGGCCTGTGTCATTTGCGCAAAATGCAACCCAGGAAAGCCAACTAAAGTGCCCTCAAAACACCTGGCTAAGCCCATGTACCCATTCCAGAGAATTCAAATTGATCACATACAAATGCCCAAAAGTGGGCCTCATGAATATGCACTAGTAATAGTGGACATGTTCTCAGGCTGGCCAGAAGCCTACCCAGTGGCCAATATCACTGCAAAAACAACAGCAAAACGTCTACTTGCAGATATTGTATGTAGATTTTGACTTCCAGAAGTCATTGAAAGTGACCAGGGCCCAGCCTTTACAGCAACAGTGACTAAAGAAATTTGGACTGCTCTGGGAGTGACCCTAGCCTTTCACACCCCTTACCACCCACAAAGTAGTGGCAAGGTGGAACGCATGAACGGCACCCTAAAAGCCAGAATGTTAAAAATGTCACAAGAAACAAAGATGCCCTGGTCAGAAAGTCTGTCAATAGCTTTATTCAGTGTTAGGCACACACCTAGAGGGAAGCACTCACTATCCCCATATGAGATTCTATTTGGGACTGCACCCAGACTAGGTTGTTATTACCCGCAACAGTTGCAGCTTCAATCTGATGTTTTAGTAGACTATGTAACTGAACTTGCAAGTGCCTTGAACAAAATACATGCCCAAGTTTTCTCTTCAATTCCAGATCCCGATTTGGATACAGGTACCCACAACCTGCTTCCCGGAGATTGGGTTCTGGTCAAGAAATTTGTGCGGAAACATACCCTGGAACCAAGATTTGACGGACCATTCCAAGTTCTCCTGATCACCGCAACCTCCGTCAAATTGGCCGGCAGGCCACATTGGATCCACGCTTCTCATTGCAAGAAGACTCCTGCCCCAGAGGAAGCAGATACCGCACAACCATGTACCTCTGGTACATTATCTCCTTAATTAGCTTAATTAAGGCCCTGCAAGTAGCCATCACCAAAGATGCCAGTGGGTACACCTTCTGGTATAATTCATCATGTACCCGTGTAGCTACTTATACTTTTGATTACTGTGACATCGTAGAATGCCCATTCCCTACATCACAGATCCAGAATATCTATAGAGATATCCCTCATTCAAAGGACCCCTATGTTTGTGTAGTTGACAAACAATGGGGGCACAATTGTAACCATTGGGGGGCGGCGGGATGGAATGCCGGGCCTGCCTGGGGTTACAAACCAAAAAGTGCCTTATCTAAAGTAGATGATCATGGTAGATCCCTTCTCCAAAGAATGACTCTGAGAAAGCCTGGAGGAGGTATACCAATGAAATTAATCCTAAATATTGAGCATCCCAGCCCAACAGATGCAGACCAGTATGTAATGGGAATGTATTGGAAAAAAGGTTCCTATAACAAGCTAGGGCATTTCTACCTTAAAGATATGTGCAACTCTTCAGAGTGGCAAGGGACCACCCATATGGTCTCAAATCCATTAAAACCACACATCCAGTCCTTTAAAGACATGATGGCCATTGCAAACCCCACCTTCGAAGATACCATGGCCGCTGAAACAGGTTTTAATGATGTTAATCTATGGTTAGAATGGATGAAATATAATGCCAACAAGCATAACAGAACCGCATGCTATGTGTGTGGTGGTGCCCGGCCTCACCTGGGCACCGTACCGTTAACCTTACCAGTAGATATAGAAGAATGTGTTTTGAGTCTTTTTGCCTATCACTACGATTTCAATAGGTCCATATGCAAAGCATGGACAGTAGAGTATCCTCTTCTAGCCAAGGATGTCAAACCCCCAGATGGTGTTACAGTCTATAAAGGTAATTACACCTGTTATGCTAATTATGATGGAATTGGTAAATTTTTGGGTAACTTCTCTAAAGGGTATTGTGCCACCTACAGAACTGTCTCCATGAACCTTCTACAATTCCATACTAGGTCATTGGGGGATATTT
The DNA here is from genome assembly GCF_036172605.1 of Pelobates fuscus. Classification (NCBI taxonomy): domain Eukaryota; kingdom Metazoa; phylum Chordata; class Amphibia; order Anura; family Pelobatidae; genus Pelobates; species Pelobates fuscus. Next base: position 144,004,219 of record NC_086326.1, on the reverse strand, counting down.
ACTGGTTGTGTGGGGATTTACAGCTAGGATCCAGGATGGACAAAGAATGGTGGGGGGAGTGTACTCTGGCTAAAGCCATCATGCCTATACATATTATCTCTGACACACACCCCGACACCCAGGAGTCCAAACACACACCAACCAAGGTAAAGCGTGAAGCCCCAGTAAAAGGCAGTTTTGACCCTCATATTTACATTGATGCCATTGGGGTGCCTAGGGGGGTACCCAATGAATTTAAAGCAAGAGATGAAGTTGCTGCAGGATTTGAGTCACTTTTCACCATAGTTACTGCAAACAAGAATTTAAATTGGATACATTACATCTATTACAACCAACAACACTTTGTAAACTACACCAGGGATGCCCTCCAGGGTTTAGCCGAACAGCTGCAGGCTACCTCCCAAATGTCCTTCCAGAATAGAATGGCCCCAGACATGATTCTAGCTGAGAAAGGAGGGGTATGTAAAATTTTGCCCGACACCATGACATGTTGTACTTACATCCCAGAAAACACAGGCCCTAATGGTAAAGTTACCTTAGCCATAGAGAAATTAAATGAGCTCTCTGAAGAGTTAAAAAGGAATTCTGGGATAAAAGATCCCTGGGAAAGATGGTTTGGTTGGATGACAGGATGGCAAAAGGCTTTAATGCATATTGGTATAGCAATACTAATTTTTCTTTTTATCTTTGCTCTTCTCGTTTGTTGTGTCCTCCCTTGTCTGAGAAAATTCCTCCTGAAGACTGTAGACCAAGCGGCACCCACTTTCACACATCTCACAGTTGATGACCAAGATTTCCAAGATCTCAACTCACCCTGTATACCGCTGCAAACTATCCCTTTTATTGATAAAGTGCGAGAATTTTAGGTAGGGACCAGCTTAGGGACAGCATCTGTCTGTATGGGAAAAGACTACCGTGTGGAGAAGTGGTGGGTTAGCCATCGTTGGCCACCCATGGTAGCGAAGCGTTCGAGTGCCCTGCAGACGGATGAGTTAGCCTACTAGGGTCAGATGAAGGGACAGACTTGCACTTTGCAATAACACCTAGCTAGCGGCCACGGGGTTTCCGTGCCTTTGGGCTAACACGTCTTCTGATACTAACTAATAAAGTTTATCTTTTAGAATCTAACATTTCATAGGGGGGACTGATGTAGAATTATTAAAAATGATCTTTATTTTGTACCTGTATTGAATTATTTTACCAACTCCATTTTGATCTCACATAACCTCACATTGTGACAGACCCTCCATTTTGTCCACATTACATGACAGAATTTCCTAAAAGCATTTAGTATAATGAATAAGAGACTGTATTTTCTATAAAGACATGACTAACCCCGGAATTGCTGAATCTCCTGTAATTTGCAACATAGTATAATATGACGGCCATGAGAACGCCGTCCTAATGAAATGTTCTATTCATAAAAGAACCTTGCACCTGACCACGAGACTGACATCACTAACTACGCAAATGACGCCCAAGCCCCCCTTTCCACCGAGTAAGCCTCGTGCTCCGTCCACACCCGTGTCCAGAACAATACCACCTCTCGGTGGGAGGACACCTAGCTAACCACTTAGTTTTGAGCCAATTAATCATATTGATGGGTGGACATTGACACAGCCACTTAACAATTAATCCAATTAACAATGTTTATTTACTGATATCTTGATATTCAATGATGACGCAATTTTGCTTTTATAAGGGCCTGCGAGCCCACTTTTAACCAGATGCCAATAAATTTCCTCGAAGTTATTTTAACCTGCACTCCGTGTGTCAGTTACTTCTGCGTATACGCAATTTATTCATCTCAGATTTGGACAGGAACAGATAGACATTTAAACATATTTGTTTATTTCTAAATTAATCTATATCACATTTCTGTGTTTAATAACAGGATAGTGTTCTCTGCTCTTTCTTTTAATTATTGTTAATAACTAGATATTATATAAACCAAAGCTCCACTCACTTGAATATTTCATAAATACAATATATATAAAAACTGAAAAAAATATACAGCAATGACAAGACTTTCTTTCATGAAAATTAACATTTATTAACGCGAAACAATGTGCAACATTGCTAAATGCATTGATAAAAATATAAGGTAAGATTTCTCGATTAAGAATGAATAAATCCACAACGCAGCTAAATGCTATGTAAGATAGTCCTCAAACGTTCAAGGCAAATTGATCTCTGTCATATTAGACCAGTAATTGTAGATAATTGCATTTCAAATTATCTAACGAACTTAGCTTATACTGAAGCAAATGTTAACTACATATCATTTATTACATTTTATTTATTAAACTAGTTCATAGATATTTGGCACACCATGCCTGTATGGAATGCAGCTTACATGTTTCTCAAATGTGCCACCATATTGAATATGCAATAACATAATTTCAGGAATTCTACCAACCAATGGCCTCGATTTAATTCTTACGAACGAAAGCAGTTGACAAATATCGACCATTTTCTATCTTTTTTTTTCTTTATACTTCCAGATGGATTTAATGCCAGTTGAAATTTCGCAAGCCGTATGGATAAACAGGTCAGATGTTTGAAATGAAATCACTGATAAATGTGCTTTGTAAGCGCGTTCATCAGCCTTTTTCAATGACTAACTCTGGACATCTTTTTCAGCCAAGTTGCTATTAACATAAAGAGGGGACTTAGCGCAAGGCCCTCATGCCCCATACTGAGAGCATCAGGTGTAGGGTATAGTTTCAGTAATAAATTGGGGAAGCCAAAGTACCCCGCTTAACCCATGAGTGGTGGGTGCTATTAATATAATAACCCTGGGAGGGACCTAATATCCCCCTAGCCTCCACCCATAAGTGGGCTGTTCATTTATTAATAACCTGGAGGTGGGAGACCTAATGTTTCCTCCAGTAACAAGGCAGCATATTTAATTAGAGTCCGCCATGGAGGCATGAGTGGGTCACCATGTCCCCCGCATGGTTAATCGTTATGGCTCCACTTTGAGAGCATGGGGGGACCTGTTCCCCTGTTTGTTAATAGCTTATGGGCAGCAAGAACTAATGGTTGCTCACTGTATAGTAGACATTCTTCCACCCTCGAATTGGCATTCAGGGCATGAGGTAGGTTTTAAACCTCTGTCTAATGTGGGGGTCATATTGATGTCTATCTGGTTTTTTTTTTTTACTATTTGAGAGGCAGCTTCCAGCAGATAAATTGTCCAAAAAAACAATAATTTTTCAATGACTTTTATTGAAATCATAGATCCCATGTTTGGGGCATTATGTGCCCACAAAAAGGCAATTAAATCACCAAAGCCTGTATTTTGAATATAAAATATAGACTTTGATATCATCTTCTGAACCTTTATTCCTTAGCTCCCAATAAGCCTTTTGTAACGGACCGTTTCAGCATAAAAGGGAATAAACTCCGTTTAGGCGATAATCCCCTTTTTGAGAGACAGGCACAGCTACTGCAGAACACCAAACTCCCGAACTGGATACAAGATAACACTCCGAACTGGAACAGCTGAACAAGAAAAGCATACAATCCGCTTACACTCCTGGCAGTCAGCTTACAATCCAATTCCCCCCAAGAACGAGACGACACTTCATTTTGAGGGTTAAACAGGAACTCTTTTACTCAGGGCTACCTGCCCAGTATTTATGCAGGTCTCCCACCTGGTGGACACTCCCCTAGGGGACTAAATGGAAGACTGTAACAAAGGACAGATATAAACCAATTACAGACACACAGCAGTAAACATTCCCACAATGCATCTTGGTTTCCTCCCTTCTGCCCTGGAGATAATTGGAGAAGTAATCAAATTATCTCCCAGGCCAGAGACCAAACTCCATTACACATGTGGGAACCTAAATGCAGTATTATGTTTTAAAATATATAAAGTCACTTTTATTTCACCCAACACAGACATGTTACATATCCCCAGATAGCTCAGGTCTGGGTGCACATTATTAGGTGAATGGCACCCAGACTACACAAATACAGTTTAATCGCCATGGAGCCATGATTAAGTCTTTAATCACACAAATAGGCTCCATGGCATAGCTATCTGGGTTACTACAATTCCCATGAAACATAAAATACCGAATGAACGGCTGTTCGGCTACAACCCCACGAATAGGAACCAGGAGACGGACGGCTCAGCGGTGTTCGTGCAAATAAGTGTCCGTTTCTAGTTCCATAGAATCCTCGCCGAACACCGCTGGTCTTTCGCACGATTAAAATGGCCGCCGCCTTGTGGTCGGCAACCGAACAAAGGCCACCCAGCGTTTATCAATTAAGCTGCGGTTAACCGCAGCTTCTGGGCGGTTAATTGACGGCACACTCCAGCTCCTAGGTGGTCCCTCATACGGTAGTTTGTTCGGTAGCTGGAATCTACCGAACACCCCGGCTGAAAGGCACGAATATGCCTTTCTGCAGGGAACATAAAAGGTTTAACCTGCAGGGCCATAGTCACAGGGCAGGAGGCTAACAACCAGGCTTCTCCAATTCACAGTGGCGAAGTTGGTTTCGCCACACCTTTAACGGTGGGAAAAGAATCAATTTGAACGGTTGAATGGCTTCCCAGGAAACAATAAATTGCTGATACATGTGATCGGCTGTAAAGAAATCTAACCTATTAAAGGGTCAATATAGGTTCAGGAACACAAACATGTATTCCTGACCCAATAGTGCTAACACCACCATCTCCTCATGCCTCCATAAATATAGCAAAATCTTACTGTATTCAAGCCTGAAGCTGTAACTCTGCATGCTGTTAGACTCAGAAAAACAAGCAGTCTGCTGACATCATCAGAAGTGGTAGCCTGATCCAATCACAGTGCTTCCCCATAGGATTGGCTGAGACTGACAAGGAGGCAGATCCGGGCAGAGCCAGCATGATTCAAACACAGCCCTGGCCAATCAGCATCTCCTCATAGAGATGAATTGAATCAATGTATCTCTATGAGGAAAGTTCAGTGTCTGCATGCAGAGGGAGGAGACACTGAATGTTTGGATGCATTTTAGGCAGCCATGACCCAGGAAGGATCTCTAACAGCCATCTGAGGAGTGGCCAGTGAAGTTATCACTAGGCTGTAATGTAAACACTGCATTGTCTCTGAAAAGACAGTGTTTACAGCAAAAAGCCTGAAGGTAATGATTCTACTCACCAGAACAAATCCAATAAGCTGTAGTTGTTCTGGTGGCTACAGTGTCCCCTTAATTATGGCTGTAGTGGTTATGGTGCTTGGAGTTTTCCTTTAAAAAGTAATTAGCTACATTTGCTCTAATTCCTGAAGTTCTCATTTATTTTATCCTCAATGTGACAGCCGTTTGCAAATATTGTAGCAGCGGAGTTAGGTTTTTATGGACTTTAGTTCACCCCAGAAAATATTGTGATAGTGTGTACTGAGGATTAACATAGTATATCATACAAAAAAAACGACAATAAAGAAATAAAATAGAAAATCTGTATTCCTAACGCGTCCCTGTCTCTAGTTAGATAGGTCTTGCCCTCTTGTGTGTAAAAAAATAAAATAAATAAAAAGTTTTTTACTCAATTTATATTGAACCAATTCTTTACTACGAAGGCTACGACATCATGTGACAATGCTGCAGAGGCGCTACTAGAAGTAGACTTAATGCAAAAAACACTTCATCTCATTGAGGTGGTCTGGGTGCAGTGTTCACGTTTCCTTAACTTAGTAATGTAAATAAATGCAGTTTCCGAGCAACAGCAGCGTTTGCATTTCAGTGTTAAGGCTGCCTGCAGTTTCATGGAGTTTGACCCTGTTAAACGACACTGGACGGCGTTACGCTTTGTATGAGGACGTCCAGCGTGTTGAAAAGCCACATAGGATAGCATCGATTCAACGCTTTCCTATGGCGAAGCCTAATGCACACCTGGCAATCGCCGCCCATGCACTTAGGTTCCCTCGTCGGGTGATGTCAACCTTTTATTCCTAACACTAGTGTTCCTTTAATTTCTAAAAACTGCAATATTTTACATTTCAGTGTAAAACTAAATGACCACTGCACCCAGGCCATTCCATTGATCTGAAGTGTCCGTGGTGACTATCTGAGGCTGTAGAATTTACCAATATTAAAACGTCATATAACATAATTGGATCAGAAGCCATAATGGTTGTTCTTGTCAACATAAACATTCATAAGAACTCCATGAGAAAATGATTTTACAGGCATGGTCTGAAATGATATTTAAGCACAGATATTCTAGGGTATTCTACCCACGCGGGGCACTTTAATGATTTCTATTCACCAACAGCTGTCCAAGGTGATGAATAGAATTTATAAGAGCAGGATACAGTTAGCATATTCAGGTGGATAGCAGGATACAGTTAGCATTTTGAGGTGGATTTGTTAAAGGTTGATGTGGGCTACAGATATGGCTGCCTCATGGACAGCATCTGCACAGAGCCACATTTCAGTAAATATTTGATCCTGAACCGTTTAAGAGAACAGTCTGTTTCCCATTACAACTGAAGTGCATTTTATAGGTTTTGCCTCGTAGTCATGATCTTTATTTTTTAATATCTCTTAGTTCAGTTAAAACCCATTCTGCTACTTTCTGTAGAACTCTGCCCCCATTAGCCACACCTCTGATTTTCACAATACGTGTTTCTGATTGGTTGGTGAACAGTTTAGCCCAATGAGATTATAATGAGTTGAGCGGCTAATCCAACTCTATCACCATTGGCAATCACTGTCCTTATTATCTGTATAGTATTTCAAAGCTATGCTAATGGAAAGGGGAATTAGAAGACAGTGATTGCCTGCTTACAATGATCTCTCATTGAGCTGAGTATGTACTAAGAGTATTCAAAATACCAAAAAATAAAGTGCAACAATACAAGTTGGTGCTAAACAGATAGGTGCGTCCTCACCCCGCTGTGAAATCAATAACCTAATTTCTACTCACTGTGTATATGTTGTGCCTGTTTACTGTGTGCGCCACCCACTATATATATTTCATGTACTAAGAGTATGTATAACAAGGAAGCTGTGAATAGGAGGCACCGATAAAGGGGCATTGATAAGGGGGCATCAATACGGGGGCAGATATTTGCTGCCTAAAAAAAGTGTAGAGGAATATAACTCCAATATGAAGCCAAAACCTAAAAAAATGCAGTGAAGTTGTGTTGTCACCCAGAGTGTCATTTTAACATTTATAGAATAAGTATTCACGGATGTGAATATCTGAACCAGTGCAAGAAAAAAAAACAGTGTAAGTCTGTACACGAATCTCCAACCTGTGCAGGTCTTCTATCCTTCATGACATTTTTGATGCTTAATTAGAGCAGAACCACGAATAAAAGATTTCTCACATTCAGAACAAGAAAATGGCCTTTCGCCCGTGTGAACCCTCCCATGGATTATAAGATTTGCATTGCTTATAAAGGATTTCCCGCATTCTGTACATGTGTACGGGTTCTCTCCTTTGTGTCGCCTCTGATGTTTGATGAGAGAGGAGCTACAAATAAACGATTTTCCACACTCAAAACATTTGAATGGTTTCTCCCCAGAGTGAATCCTCTGATGTATTATTAGTGTGGAACTATGGGTAAAACTTTTTCCACACTCGCGGCATAAAAATGGTTTCTCTCCTGTGTGAACCATTTGGTGTTTAAGAAGATTTGAACTGTTAATAAAGCATTTCCCACATACAGAGCATGAGAATGGCCTCTCTCCTGTGTGAATCCTCTGATGTACTACAAGACTTGACCTATCGTTATAACCCTTGTTACATTCGGAACATGTAAATGGTTTCTCTCCAGTGTGGATCCGTCTATGTGCAACAAGATTTGCAGTTTGACTAAAGCACTTCCCACAGTCAGCACAAGAGAAAGGTTTTTCTCCTTTGTGAAGTCTCTGGTGTATATCAAGAGACGAACTGTGTGCAAAACATTTCCCACATTCGCTGCATTCATACGGTTTCTCTCCCGTGTGAACACTCTGATGTCGAATAAGATTAGCTCGTCTGGTAAAGTTTTTCCCACATACAGAGCACGAGTAAGGTTGTTCACCTGTGTGAATCCTTTGATGCACAACAAGGTTAGAAACCTGACTGAAGTTCTCCCCACAATCAGGACATGAGAATGGTTTCTCTCCTGTGTGAATTATTTTGTGTTTGACAAGGTTATGTTTTTGAGTATAGCATTTCCCACAATCAGAACAGGAAAATCGTTTCTTTCCTCTGCGATTCGTTTCATGTATAATGTGGTCTGAATTGGAATGTGAGATGTTAACTCTTCCATCAGTAGCCTTTGTGTTTTCTGTGTGAATTGACTGATGCTTGACAAGGTCTGGACTTCTAGTAACGGTTTCTTGACACCCCAAGCAGTTGAATATTGCCTCTGAATTTTGGGAGTTCTGGGACGCTTTACAAGATTTCTCATTCATATCTTTATCAGACTTTTTACATTTAATTAAGGGTGTTTTTAACCTTATTTTCTGTGTATTTGGTTTGCTTTTTAGATTATTCTCAAGATAAGTGGGTTTATCTTTTGCTCGTTTGTGTTCTGTTAAAGTACGATTGTGGCTTTCTGCTAGATTTATAGATACAGTTGGTTCCTCCTTGATAGGAGCAGTTAGTACGTCAGCTTTTTTATGTTTTGTGTGTTTATAAATGTCAGGGACCGTGACATTTCCTTCTTTACATATGGGCGATTCCCCTTTTCTATCAGTAAATGTATCTTCTGTCTGTGCAAGGTCTGTTGGTGTCTTAGTATCTGTAACATTGTCTTCACATGAGGATTCTTCCTTAACATTAATAGACATATTATCTGTATCAATGTCAGCATGTGCCAATTCCCTCTCTTCACATAACGCTGATTTCTCCTGAACATGAGTAGAACCGTTTTTTGTCTTCCTAGGCTGCGCAGGTATATAGAGGTCTGTGTCTGATACAGTCCCTTGTTCATACTCCTCCTTAACACGAGACGATGCACATTGTGTGTTTGTATGTTCTGTCGATGAGGAATTCTCCATGTCTGTGAGATTGACACTGTCACATAACACAGGTTCCTGCGACATGGGGGTTACCAATGTATTCTTTCCTTTGCAGGATGTATTCATTTTTTTTTCAGTTTTCCATCAACGGTTTCATTCTCTGTTTGATCTTTTAATTCAAACTCAGGCAAAGAAACCGGGATCTCAAACCCATCAGGAATTGTTCCACTAACACATAAATCTATTGGAAGAAAAATATAACAAACTGGTTAAAACCTCAACTATAATTGATATCAAAATCCGTTTTATTTGGCTACATTTCCTTTAGTACACTGTAGTGATAACGTCTGTTTTAGTATAACAAAACTTGCAAAGATAATATGTTCAGATGTTATAAAGAACCTTACAAACCTATTGACTGATAGTATCAGCTGAAATCCCTCAGCCAATGGAATCTATCTAAAGTTGCACAAGATGAAAGTGGAACGAGAAGCTCTTCTTTAGTAATCTGTGAAGAGGGGACAACCCATGGCCACTTGGAGACACCGGTAAGTGTCAGACTGTTCGAAAACAGTTTGACTCTTAACCTTGAAGGGCCAGGGGACTCCAAGAACAATATTCACTACAACTCACACTGCAGAGGTTGTGTTTCCGTTACAGCCACTTTCATTCGTAAGGGCATTTACAACGTCTGTACATATTGGACTATAAACCTTTTATTAATATGTATAATATGCATAATATGTATCTATAATATAGAGTTCATTTGTGCATTGTTGTAAACAGTGGGTTCAGGTTTTATTTTTATTTTTTATTTTTATCATCTTATTATTGTATGTTTTGATTGATTTATCTACATGGATTTATTTTTATAAAGTGATTTTATATGAGTTATTACTCAATAAATTTATTACGCATTTACTCTGAGCGCACATATTATTTTGACTTTTGAGCTTCCACTCAATTCCAGACGCTTGTTATATGTATGTAGCTGCCCCCCTTTTTAAAAATAATTGTGGTTTATCACACCTTGTATCTACTATTAAACTAACAGAGGATTTAACGTTGGTTAGGGTACTTAGAGTGCTGCTGTAAATATAAATATGCACTAAACAAAAAATAAAATGTGTATATTAAAAAGATTCAGAGACATTTTGATCAGATATATTCACAAGATGTTAGCACATTGACTGCCCTCTTGCGTTAAACACATTAAAATCCTCACAAAGCCAATTTTTGTGGCTAATCCACTCTCATAGTAGATGGCTAGCCAGAGCACAGCCATTTATTAAGGTCACTTTATTAATACGGCATTCGATTCTATTGTTATTAAGTTATTTCCGGCGTTGGCCAAGCCCTCTTGGCTGACATCATCAGAATTGCAAAAAGCCTGAAATAAATGATTCTACTCACCAGAACACATTCAATAAGCTGTAGTTGTTCTGGTGATTATAGTGTCCCTTTAAATGTGTTCAATTTCAGTTTCAGTTTTTAATTCTCATCCATTGTTGGATAAACACAAAGTTCATATTTAATAAAGCACCGTAACATGATATACCCTTTCCTATCAATCACTCAATATATACACAGTATATACAGGGGGTGTATATTTACCCCCATACATTATATACGCAGTATATACAGGGGGTGTATATTTACCCCCCATACATTATATACACAGTATATACAGGGGGTGTATATTTACCCCATACATTAAATACACAGTATATACAGGGGGTGTATATTTACCCCATACATTATATACACAGTATATACAGGGGGTGTAGATTTACCCCCCATACATTATATACACAGTATATACAGGGGGTGTATATTTACCCCATACATTATATACACAGTATATACAGGGGGTGTATATTTACCCCATACATTATATACACAGTATATACAGGGGGTGTAGATTTACCCCCCATACATTATATACACAGTATATACAGGGGGTGTATATTTATCCCATACATTATATACACAGTATATACAGGGGGTGTATATTTACCCCCATACATTATATACACAGTATATACAGGGGGTGTATATTTACCCCATACATTATATACACAGTATATACAGGGGGTGTATATTTACCCCATACATTATATACACAGTATATACAGGGGGTGTATATTTACCCCCATACATTATATACACAGTATATACAGGGGGTGTATATTTACCCCATACATTATATACACAGTATATACAGGGGGTGTAGATTTACCCCCCATACATTATATACACAGTATATACAGGGGGTGTATATTTATCCCATACATTATATACACAGTATATACAGGGGGTGTATATTTACCCCCATACATTATATACACAGTATATACAGGGGGTGTATATTTACCCCATACATTATATACACAGTATATACAGGGGGTGTATATTTACCCCATACATTATATACACAGTATATACAGGGGGTGTATATTTACCCCCATACATTATATACACAGTATATACAGGGGGTGTATATTTACCCAGGAGCCGTATATTTACCCCATACATTATGTACACAGTATATACAGGGAGTGTAGATTTACCCCATACATTATATACACAGTATATACAGGGGGTGTATATTTACCCCCATACATTAAATACACAGTATATACAGGGGGTGTATATTTACCCCATACATTATATACACAGTATACACAGGGGGTGTATATTTACCCCATACATTATATACACAGTATATACAGGGGGTGTATATTTACCCCATACATTATATACACAGTATATACAGGGGGTGTATATTTACCCCATACATTATATACACAGTATATACAGGGGGTGTATATTTACCCCATACATTATATACACAGTATACACAGGGGGTGTATATTTACCCCATACATTATATACACAGTATATACAGGGGGTGTATATTTACCCCCATACATTATATACACAGTATATACAGGGGGTGTGTATTTACCCCATACATTATATACACAGTATATACAGGGGGTGTCTATTTACCCCCATACATTATATACACAGTATATACAGGGGGTGTGTATTTACCCCATACATTATATACACAGTATATACAGGGGGTGTATATTTACCCCATACATTATATACACAGTATATACAGGGGGTGTATATTTACCCCCATACATTATATACACAGTATATACAGGGGGTGTAGATTTACCCCCATACATTATATACACAGTATATACAGGGGGTGTATATTTACCCCATACATTATATACACAGTATATACAGGGGGTGTATATTTACCCCCATACATTATATACACAGTATATACAGGGGGTGTATATTTACCCCATACATTATATACACAGTATATACAGGGGGTGTATATTTACCCCATACATTATATACACAGTATCTACAGGGGGTGTATATTTACCCCCCATACATTATATACACAGTATATACCCAGGAGCCGTATATTTACCCCATACATTATATACACAGTATATACAGGGGGTGTATATTTACCCCATACATTATATACACAGTATATACAGGGGGTGTCTATTTACCCCATACATTATATACACAGTATATACAGGGGGTGTATATTTACCCCATACATTATATACGCAGTATATACAGGGGGTGTATATTTACCCCCCATACATTATATACACAGTATATACAGGGGGTGTATATTTACCCCATACATTATATACACAGTATATACAGGGGGTGTATATTTACCCCATACATTATATACACAGTATATACAGGGGGTGTATATTTACCCCCCATACATTATATACACAGTATATACAGGGGGTGTCTATTTACCCCATACATTATATACACAGTATACACAGGGGGTGTATATTTACCCCATACATTATATACACAGTATATACAGGGGGTGTATATTTACCCCCATACATTATATACACAGTATATACAGGGGGTGTATATTTACCCCATACATTATATACACAGTATATACAGGGGGTGTATATTTACCCCATACATTATATACACAGTATATACAGGGGGTGTATATTTACCCCATACATTATATACACAGTATATACAGGGGGTGTATATTTACCCCCATACATTATATACACAGTATATACAGGGGGTGTATATTTACCCCATACATTATATACACAGTATATACAGGGGGTGTATATTTACCCCATACATTATATACACAGTATATACAGGGGGTGCATATTTACCCCATACATTATATACACAGTATATACAGGGGGTGTATATTTACCCCCCATACATTATATACACAGTATATACAGGGGGTGTATATTTACCCCATACATTATATACACAGTATATACAGGGGGTGTATATTTACCCCATACATTCTATACACAGTATATACAGGGGGTGTATATTTACCCCCCATACATTATATACACAGTATATACAGGGGGTGTATATTTACCCCATACATTATATACACAGTATATACAGGGGGTGTATATTTACCCCATACATTATATACACAGTATATACAGGGGGTGTATATTTACCCCATACATTATATACACAGTATATACAGGGGGTGTATATTTACCCCCATACATTCTATACACAGTATATACAGGGGGTGTATATTTACCCCCATACATTATATACACAGTATATACAGGGGGTGTATATTTACCCCATACATTATATACACAGTATATACAGGGGGTGTATATTTACCCCCATACATTATATACACCGTATATACAGGGGGTGTATATTTACCCCATACATTATATACACAGTATATACAGGGGGTGTATACTTACCCCATACATTATATACACAGTATATACAGGGGGTGTATATTTACCCCATACATTATATACACAGTATATACAAGGGGTGTATATTTACCCCATACATTATATACCCAGTATATACAGGGGGTGTATATTTACCCCATACAGTATATACAGGGGGTGTATATTTACCCCATACATTATATACACAGTATATACAGGGGGTGTATATTTATCCCATACATTATATACACAGTATATACAGGGGGTGTATATTTACCCCATACATTATATACACAGTATATACAGGGGGTGTATATTTACCCCCATACATTATATACACAGTATACACAGGGGATGTATATTTACCCCATACATTATATACACAGTATATACAGGGGGTGTATATTGACCCCATACATTATATACACAGTATATACAGGGGTGTATATTGACCCCATACATTATATACACAGTATATACAGGGGGTGTATATTGACCCCATACATTATATACACAGTATATACAGGGGTGTATATTTACCCCATACATTATATACACAGTATATACAGGGGGTGTATATTTACCCCATACATTATATACACAGTATATACAGGGGGTGTATATTTACCCCATACATTATATACACAGTATATACAGGGGGTGTATATTTACCCCATACATTATATACACAGTGTATACAGAGGGTGTATATTTACCCCATACATTATATACACAGTATATACAGGGGGTGTATATTTACACCCCATACATTATATACACAGTATATACAGGGGGTGTATATTTACCCCATACATTATATACACAGTATATACAGGGGGTGTGTATTTACCCCCATACATTATATACACAGTGTATACAGGGGGTGTCTATTTACTCCCCATACATTATATACACAGTATATACAGGGGGTGTCTATTTACCCCCATACATTATATACACAGTATATACAGGGGGTGTATATTTACCCCCATACATTATATACACAGTATATACAGGGGGTGTATATTTACCCCCACACATTATATACACAGTATATACAGGGGGTGTATATTTACCCCCACACATTATATACACAGTATATACAGGGGGTGTATATTTACCCCATACATTATATACACAGTATATACAGGGGGTGTATATTTACCCCCCATACATTATATACACAGTATATACAGGGGGTGTATATTTACCCCATACATTATATACACAGTATATACAGGGGGTGTATATTTACCCCATACATTATATACACAGTATATACAGGGGGTGTATATTTACCCCATACATTATATACACAGTATATACAGGGGGTGTATATTTACCCCATACATTATATACACAGTATATACAGGGGGTGTATATTTACCCCATACATTATATACACAGTATATACAGGGGGTGTATATTTACCCCATACATTATATACACAGTATATACAGGGGGTGTATATTTACCCCATACATTATATACACAGTATATACAGGGGGTGTATATTTACCCCATACATTATATACACAGTATATACAGGGGGTGTATATTGACCCCATACATTATATACACAGTATATACAGGGGGTGTATATTTAGCCCCCCATACATTATATACACAGTATATACAGGGGGTGTATATTTACCCATACATTATATACACAGTATATACAGGGGGTGTATATTTACCCCATACATTATATACACAGTATATACAGGGGGTGTATATTTACCCCCCATACATTATATACACAGTATATACAGGGGGTGTATATTTACCCCATACATTATATACACAGTATATACAGGGGGTGTATATTTACCCCCATACATTATATACACAGTATATACAGGGGGTGTATATTTACCCCATACATTATATACACAGTATATACAGGGGGTGTAGATTTACCCCCCATACATTATATACACAGTATATACAGGGGGTGTATATTTATCCCATACATTATATACACAGTATATACAGGGGGTGTATATTTACCCCCATACATTATATACACAGTATATACAGGGGGTGTATATTTACCCCATACATTATATACACAGTATATACAGGGGGTGTATATTTACCCCATACATTATATACACAGTATATACAGGGGGTGTATATTTACCCCCATACATTATATACACAGTATATACAGGGGGTGTATATTTACCCAGGAGCCGTATATTTACCCCATACATTATGTACACAGTATATACAGGGGGTGTAGATTTACCCCATACATTATATACACAGTATATACAGGGGGTGTATATTTACCCCCATACATTAAATACACAGTATATACAGGGGGTGTATATTTACCCCATACATTATATACACAGTATACACAGGGGGTGTATATTTACCCCATACATTATATACACAGTATATACAGGGGGTGTATATTTACCCCATACATTATATACACAGTATATACAGGGGGTGTATATTTACCCCATACATTATATACACAGTATATACAGGGGGTGTATATTTACCCCATACATTATATACACAGTATACACAGCGGGTGTATATTTACCCCATACATTATATACACAGTATATACAGGGGGTGTATATTTACCCCCATACATTATATACACAGTATATACAGGGGGTGTGTATTTACCCCATACATTATATACACAGTATATACAGGGGGTGTCTATTTACCCCCATACATTATATACACAGTATATACAGGGGGTGTGTATTTACCCCATACATTATATACACAGTATATACAGGGGGTGTATATTTACCCCATACATTATATACACAGTATATACAGGGGGTGTATATTTACCCCCATACATTATATACACAGTATATACAGGGGGTGTAGATTTACCCCCATACATTATATACACAGTATATACAGGGGGTGTATATTTACCCCATACATTATATACACAGTATATACAGGGGGTGTATATTTACCCCCATACATTATATACACAGTATATACAGGGGGTGTATATTTACCCCATACATTATATACACAGTATATACAGGGGGTGTATATTTACCCCATACATTATATACACAGTATCTACAGGGGGTGTATATTTACCCCCCATACATTATATACACAGTATATACCCAGGAGCCGTATATTTACCCCATACATTATATACACAGTATATACAGGGGGTGTATATTTACCCCATACATTATATACACAGTATATACAGGGGGTGTCTATTTACCCCATACATTATATACACAGTATATACAGGGGGTGTATATTTACCCCATACATTATATACGCAGTATATACAGGGGGTGTATATTTACCCCCCATACATTATATACACAGTATATACAGGGGGAGTATATTTACCCCATACATTATATACACAGTATATACAGGGGGTGTATATTTACCCCATACATTATATACACAGTATATACAGGGGGTGTATATTTACCCCCCATACATTATATACACAGTATATACAGGGGGTGTCTATTTACCCCATACATTATATACACAGTATACACAGGGGGTGTATATTTACCCCATACATTATATACACAGTATATACAGGGGGTGTATATTTACCCCCATACATTATATACACAGTATATACAGGGGGTGTATATTTACCCCATACATTATATACACAGTATATACAGGGGGTGTATATTTACCCCATACATTATATACACAGTATATACAGGGGGTGTATATTTACCCCATACATTATATACACAGTATATACAGGGGGTGTATATTTACCCCCATACATTATATACACAGTATATACAGGGGGTGTATATTTACCCCATACATTATATACACAGTATATACAGGGGGTGTATATTTACCCCATACATTATATACACAGTATATACAGGGGGTGCATATTTACCCCATACATTATATACACAGTATATACAGGGGGTGTATATTTACCCCCCATACATTATATACACAGTATATACAGGGGGTGTATATTTACCCCATACATTATATACACAGTATATACAGGGGGTGTATATTTACCCCATACATTCTATACACAGTATATACAGGGGGTGTATATTTACCCCCCATACATTATATACACAGTATATACAGGGGGTGTATATTTACCCCATACATTATATACACAGTATATACAGGGGGTGTATATTTACCCCATACATTATATACACAGTATATACAGGGGGTGTATATTTACCCCCATACATTATATACACCGTATATACAGGGGGTGTATATTTACCCCATACATTATATACACAGTATATACAGGGGGTGTATACTTACCCCATACATTATATACACAGTATATACAGGGGGTGTATATTTACCCCATACATTATATACACAGTATATACAAGGGGTGTATATTTACCCCATACATTATATACCCAGTATATACAGGGGGTGTATATTTACCCCATACAGTATATACAGGGGGTGTATATTTACCCCATACATTATATACACAGTATATACAGGGGGTGTATATTTATCCCATACATTATATACACAGTATATACAGGGGGTGTATATTTACCCCATACATTATATACACAGTATATACAGGGGGTGTATATTTACCCCCATACATTATATACACAGTATACACAGGGGATGTATATTTACCCCATACATTATATACACAGTATATACAGGGGGTGTATATTTACCCCCATACATTATATACACAGTATATACAGGGGGTGTATATTGACCCCATACATTATATACACAGTATATACAGGGGTGTATATTGACCCCATACATTATATACACAGTATATACAGGGGGTGTATATTGACCCCATACATTATATACACAGTATATACAGGGGTGTATATTTACCCCATACATTATATACACAGTATATACAGGGGGTGTATATTTACCCCATACATTATATACACAGTATATACAGGGGGTGTATATTTACCCCATACATTATATACACAGTATATACAGGGGGTGTATATTTACCCCATACATTATATACACAGTGTATACAGAGGGTGTATATTTACCCCATACATTATATACACAGTATATACAGGGGGTGTATATTTACACCCCATACATTATATACACAGTATATACAGGGGGTGTATATTTACCCCATACATTATATACACAGTATATACAGGGGGTGTGTATTTACCCCCATACATTATATACACAGTGTATACAGGGGGTGTCTATTTACTCCCCATACATTATATACACAGTATATACAGGGGGTGTCTATTTACCCCCATACATTATATACACAGTATATACAGGGGGTGTATATTTACCCCCATACATTATATACACAGTATATACAGGGGGTGTATATTTACCCCCACACATTATATACACAGTATATACAGGGGGTGTATATTTACCCCCACACATTATATACACAGTATATACAGGGGGTGTATATTTACCCCATACATTATATACACAGTATATACAGGGGGTGTATATTTACCCCCCATACATTATATACACAGTATATACAGGGGGTGTATATTTACCCCATACATTATATACACAGTATATACAGGGGGTGTATATTTACCCCATACATTATATACACAGTATATACAGGGGGTGTATATTTACCCCATACATTATATACACAGTATATACAGGGGGTGTATATTTACCCCATACATTATATACACAGTATATACAGGGGGTGTATATTTACCCCATACATTATATACACAGTATATACAGGGGGTGTATATTTACCCCATACATTATATACACAGTATATACAGGGGGTGTATATTGACCCCATACATTATATACACAGTATATACAGGGGGTGTATATTTAGCCCCCCATACATTATATACACAGTATATACAGGGGGTGTATATTTACCCATACATTATATACACAGTATATACAGGGGGTGTATATTTACCCCATACATTATATACACAGTATATACAGGGGGTGTATATTTACCCCCCATACATTATATACACAGTATATACAGGGGGTGTATATTTACCCCATACATTATATACACATTATATACAGGGGGTGTATATTTACCCCCATACATTATACACACAGTATATACAGGGGGTGTATATTTACCCCATACATTATATACACAGTATATACAGGGGGTGTATATTTACCCCATACATTATACACACAGTATATACAGGGGGTGTATATTAACCCCCCATACATTATATACACAGTATATACAGGGGGTGTATATTTACCCCCCATACATTATATACACAGTATATACAGGGGGTGTATATTTACCCCATACATTATATACACAGTATATACAGGAGGTGTATAGTTACCCCATACATTATATACACAGTATATACAGGGGGTGTATATTTACCCCATACATTATATACACAGTATATACAGGGGGTGTATATTTACCCCATACATTATATACACGGTATATACAGGGGGTGTATATTTATCCCGTACATTATATACACAGTATATACAGGGGGTGTATATTTACCCCGTACATTATATACACAGTATATACAGGGGGTGTATATTTACCCCCATACATTATATACACAGTATATACAGGGGGTGTATATTTACCCCATACATTATATACACAGTATATACAGGGGGTGTATATTTACCCCATACATTATATACACAGTATATACTGGGGGTGTATATTTACCCCATACATTATATACACAGTATATACAGGGGGTGTATATTTACCCCATACATTATATACACAGTATATACAGGGGGTGTATATTTACCCCCATACATTATATACACAGTATATACAGGGGGTGTATATTTACCCCATACATTATATACACAGTATATACAGGGGGTGTATATTTACCCCCATACATTATATACACAGTATATACAGGGGGTGTATATTTACCCCCATACATTATATACACAGT
Organism: Pelobates fuscus; assembly: GCF_036172605.1. NCBI lineage: Eukaryota > Metazoa > Chordata > Amphibia > Anura > Pelobatidae > Pelobates > Pelobates fuscus. Next base: position 143,983,572 of record NC_086326.1, on the reverse strand, counting down.
ATATACAGGGGGTGTATATTTACCCTATACATTATATACACAGTATATACAGGGGGTGTATATTTACCCCATACATTATATACACAGTATATACAGGGGGTGTATATTTACCCCATACATTATATGCACAGTATATACAGGGGGTGTAGATTTACCCCCCATACATTATATACACAGTATATACAGGGGGTGTATATTTATCCCATACATTATATACACAGTATATACAGGGGGTGTATATTTACCCCATACATTATATACACAGTATATACAGGGGGTGTATATTGACCCCATACATTATATACACAGTATATACAGGGGGTGTATATTTAGCCCCCCATACATTATATACACAGTATATACAGGGGGTGTATATTTACCCATACATTATATACACAGTATATACAGGGGGTGTATATTTACCCCATACATTATATACAGGGGGTGTATATTTACCCCCCATACATTATATACACAGTATATACAGGGGGTGTATATTTACCCCATACATTATATACACATTATATACAGGGGGTGTATATTTACCCCCATACATTATACACACAGTATATACAGGGGGTGTATATTTACCCCATACATTATATACACAGTATATACAGGGGGTGTATATTTACCCCATACATTATACACACAGTATATACAGGGGGTGTATATTTACCCCCCATACATTATATACACAGTATATACAGGGGGTGTATATTTACCCCCCATACATTATATACACAGTATATACAGGGGGTGTATATTTACCCCATACATTATATACACAGTATATACAGGAGGTGTATAGTTACCCCATACATTATATACACAGTATATACAGGGGGTGTATATTTACCCCATACATTATATACACAGTATATACAGGGGGTGTATATTTACCCCATACATTATATACACGGTATATACAGGGGGTGTATATTTATCCCGTACATTATATACACAGTATATACAGGGGGTGTATATTTACCCCGTACATTATATACACAGTATATACAGGGGGTGTATATTTACCCCCATACATTATATACACAGTATATACAGGGGGTGTATATTTACCCCATACATTATATACACAGTATATACAGGGGGTGTATATTTACCCCATACATTATATACACAGTATATACTGGGGGTGTATATTTACCCCATACATTATATACACAGTATATACAGGGGGTGTATATTTACCCCATACATTATATACACAGTATATACAGGGGGTGTATATTTACCCCCATACATTATATACACAGTATATACAGGGGGTGTATATTTACCCCATACATTATATACACAGTATATACAGGGGGTGTATATTTACCCCCATACATTATATACACAGTATATACAGGGGGTGTATATTTACCCCCATACATTATATACACAGTATATACAGGGGGTGTATATTTACCCTATACATTATATACACAGTATATACAGGGGGTGTATATTTACCCCATACATTATATACACAGTATATACAGGGGGTGTATATTTACCCCATACATTATATGCACAGTATATACAGGGGGTGTATATTTACCCCATACATTATACACAGTATATACAGGGGGTGTATATTTACCCCATACATTATATACACAGTATATACAGGGGGTGTATATTTACCCCATACATTATATGCACAGTATATACAGGGGGTGTATATTTACCCCATACATTATACACAGTATATACAGGGGGTGTATATTTACCCCCCATACATTATATACACAGTATATACAGGGGGTGTATATTTACCCCCCATACATTATATACACAGTATATACAGGGGGTGTATATTTACCCCCATACATCATATACACAGTATATACAGGGGGTGTATATTTACCCTATACATTATATACACAGTATATACAGGGGGTGTATATTTACCCCATACATTATATACACAGTATATACAGGGGGTGTATATTTACCCCATACATTATATGCACAGTATATACAGGGGGTGTATATTTACCCCATACATTATACACAGTATATACAGGGGGTGTATATTTACCCCATACATTATATACACAGTATATACAGGGGGTGTATATTTACCCCATACATTATATGCACAGTATATACAGGGGGTGTATATTTACCCCATACATTATACACAGTATATACAGGGGGTGTATATTTACCCCCCATACATTATATACACAGTATATACAGGGGGTGTATATTTACCCCCCATACATTATATACACAGTATATACAGGGGGTGTATATTTACCCCATACATTATATACACAGTATATACAGGGGGTGTATATTTACCCCCAGACATTATATACACAGTATATACAGGGGGTTTAGGTAGATACAGGTATGGTCTGATGATCTGACTGTATAGAATGAATGGAGCTCTGTGGTTCTATAAACCTTTCTCTCCGCTTACCAGGACAGGCTCTGCTCCCAGTCAGTACTGATGGAAGATCTGTCACAGCCTGTGGAGGACGAGGCTGGGTGTCCTGGTACCAGCCCCTCTGTAGCAGCCTATGGACAATCTGAGGAGTAGGGGGGTTTGGCCATTTCACTATTGGAAAATGAAAGAGATGAAGTCAGCATGGAGGCAGCCCCCCAGTGAAAGTGAGGCTTGGAACTCACAGGACAGGAAGACACTTTATTAAACAGAACTCCAGACACCTGAGGACCATCACTCCTCATCCTAAACCTTAGGCAAGAAAAAAGCTGAACCAAACTAAGGGAAAACTCCACAGACTGGAGCTCTGTCTCAGAGACACAGACTGGAACTCGGGACATACTAAAAGGAATGACAGATTGGAATGCCCATAGACTTGAACAAGGGAGTGGAATGCCCATAGAGACTAATGGAAGTAAAAGGAATGCCCATAGAGAATAATGGGGAAAAAATATTTCAATAAGAGATAAAACTATTAGACATATGAAATAAATGTTTTGCTACAATACTCTACAGATTCAGGGTCAATTTTTTAAATTGAGATTAAGTGGGATTATCAATGTTTTCTATAGAATGGCAAAGGTGAATGACTAAAGAGAATGCCCATAGACTATAATGGGAAGTAGAATATAAACTAATTTGCAGGTAAATCTGTGTTACATAGCAAATTATGCTTTACCACAGGTGTTCCCCAAGTACAGCAGAACATTTAACATTAAAAGGAACTGGGATTATAGCTCTTTTCTATAGAATGACAGGTAAATGATACAATGGAATGCCCATAAAGTATAATGGGAAGCAATATGTGACTTGGAATCTGAACCGTGAAACATATCAAGTAAATTTTTTGCAGGTTTACTCTATGAGTTCAGTGGCAATTTTTGAAATTATGTTTAAATGGGATTATCATTGTTTTATATGTCTGGTTTACCGTTCTCCCAAGCCAAAGCCGGGCCAGTCTGAATACCTTGTATAAGACATCTTTAAGGAAACACATTGCTCCCCCTCTCTCCAGTCTGTGTCTCTGAGATAGAGCTCCAGTCTGTCGCTCTGAGATAGAGCTCCAGTCTGTCGCTCTGAGATAGAGCTCCAGTCTGTCGCTCTGAGATAGAGCTCCAGTCTGTCTCTCTGAGGTAGAGCTCCAGTCTCCACAGACTGGAGCTCTATCTCAGAGCGACAGACTGGAGCTCTATCTCAGAGAGACAGACTGGAGCTCTATGTCAGAGACACAGACTGGAGAGAGGGGGAGCAATGTGTTTCCTTAAAGATGTCTTATACAAGGTATTCAGACTGGCCCGGCTTTGGCTTGGGAGAACGGTAAACCAGACATATTGTCCGCTTGTGCCAACGGTCACAGAATAGGTGAGAATTGTTTAAAAGAAGCGTTAAGCTGTGAAATGTCACCTCTAGGTTACCACGTAAGTACGTCGGTGAAATAAAGTACATTGATATATTATCTTTACTGCTTGCTTGAAACGAGCTAAGGAGGAGGAGAGACGCAGACCAATCATTAGGTATACCCAGTTTCAATATGTTTTAAACGCAATTTTATGCAGAATGTTTTTCAAGCCACAAAAAGCAGTGACGCAAGTGAAAATAGAAAAAATATGCTTACTTTTTAAAGAGTTTATTCAAATCAGGTGAAAAATAAAAAATAATAATTGAATGTTTTTTTTTGTGGTTTTACAATTCCCGTTTTTTACTCCGATAGTTTCACAGGTCCTTTTACAAGCATTCCATATAAATGTTTTCGTTTATTATCGTTCGGGTTAGTTCCCAAGAAGAAACAGGCGCATTTTGTTTAATCCGCCTCTTATCTTCTCCAGCGGGCCAGTCGTTACATGGTGGAATTGATCCTCTGAGGACGCAGTGGAATGGGTAATGGCATGCCGCCTAAAGGCGCGTCTCGCTAAGTTTGATATAGAGATAATATTCCGTCTCTTACCTATACACCCTGAATGTTTTAATTTCTTAGGTTTTCAGCTGGGCGGGCAATTTTATTCTTATAAAAGTATAGCCATGGGTTGCTTAATTTCCAGTTGCTACTTTGCGTTATTTTCAACATTTTTGGAATGGGTTTTAAAGTTTAGGTTCTATTGTTCACTACCCGGTTGATGTTTTACTTATTAGATGTCCAGGGACCAAGGAATGTACATACTTGCATAACACATTTTAGGTAATTAGGTGAAGATTTCGGTATCCCTCTAGCTTAGAACAAAAGTCTTACATACTTCTTGTTTACAATTTGGTTTTAAAATCATTAAATCAATCATGTCAACTCAAAGGCTAACACGGGCCAAATAAACAAGGTTTACGTTTATATGTGCCGCAAAAAAACTAAAACTTCAGTGTTCATAGAAACGTAGATTAAAAAAAGTACAGAATAAAAGTCACCCGACACTGGACGTCCTCACGCTCGTAGGGCTTCATGTACAGGTTTTTTGGTGTTTTGGGAAGTTACAGGGTCAAATATAGCAAGTTACATTTTTCAGTTTTTTCACATTGAAATTCGCCAGATTGGTTACGTTGCCTTTGAGACCGTAATGGTAGCCCAGGAATGAGAATTAACCCCATGATAGCATGCCATTTGCAAAAGTAGACAACACAAGGTATTACAAATGGAGTATGTCCAGTCTTTTTTAGTAGCCAGTTAGTCACAAATACTGGCCAAAGTTAGCGTTAATTTTCATTCCTGGGCTACGATACAGTCTCAAAGGCAACATAACCAGCCTGGCGAATTTCAATGTGAAAAAACTGAAACACAAGCCTTATATTTGACTCTGTAACTTTTAAAAAACCCATAAAACCTGTACCTGGGGGGTACTGTTATACTTGTGAGACTTTGCTGAACACAAATATGTGTTTTAAAATAGTAAAATGTATCACAACAATTATATTGTCAGTGAAAGTGCCGTTTGTGTGTGAAAAATGCAAAACACAGCACTTTAACCGATGTCATCGCTGTGATACGTTTTACTGTTTTTAAACACTAATATTTGTGTTCAGCAAAGTGTTCCGAGTAAAACAGTGCCCTTTTTATTTATTTTTTTGCTGTGCACTTCATAACAAACAAGCTTACAATGTCATGACAGCACTAGCAAAAGCTGAAAAATAAACAGAATTAAATATAGGCATGACATTGGAGATGACTGCACATTTTTAGAAAGTTTAAGGATCATGTGTAATGCAAGAGCAAGCATAACAGCGAGTATAACAGAGAAGTTAAACATGCTAGGTAACTGCTTTTATAAGGTAAAGTACGATCATCTAACGTGTGCCTAATAGCGAGTGGATGAATATCCCGGGGTAGACAAGTACACAATATATAGGTTGGTAAACCACATCCATGACTGTGCTGTGCCCTCTATAAGTAATGCGTTATTGAGCGTATGCCCTCCACTATATTCCTAGTGGCCTTGTGAGCAGAGTCCTGCTTCACGATATTTACTCCCATACATTATATACACAGTATATACAGGGGGTGTATATTTACCCCCCATACATTATATACACAGTATATACAGGGGGTGTATATTTACCCCCCATACATTATATACACAGTATATACAGGGGGTGTATATTTACCCCCCATACATTATATACACAGTATATACAGGGGGTGTATATTTACCCCATACATTATATACACAGTATATACAGGGGGTGTATATTTACCCCATACATTATATACACAGTATATACAGGGGGTGTATATTTACCCCATACATTATATACACAGTATATACAGGGGGTGTATATTTACCCCATACATTATATACACAGTATATACAGGGGGTGTATATTTACCCCATACATTATATACACAGTATATACAGGGGGTGTATATTTACCCCATACATTATATACACAGTATATACAGGGGGTGTATATTTACCCCATACATTATATACGCAGTATATACAGGGGGTGTATATTTACCCCATACATTATATACACAGTATATACAGGGGGTGTATATTTACCCCATACATTATATACACAGTATACACAGGGCGTGTATATTTACCCCATACATTATATACACAGTATATACAGGGGGTGTATATTTACCCCATACATTATATACACAGTATATACAGGGGGTGTATATTTACCCCCATACATTATATACACAGTATATACAGGGGGTGTATATTTACCCCATACATTATATACACATAGTATATACAGGGGGTGTATATTTACCCCATACATTATATACACATAGTATATACAGGGGGTGTATATTTACCCCATACATTATATACACAGTATATACAGGGGGTGTATATTTACCCCCCATACATTATATACACAGTATATACAGGGGGTGTAAATTTACCCCATACATTATATACACAGTATATACAGGGGGTGTATATTAACCCCATACATTATATACACAGTATATACAGGGGGTGTATATTTACCCCATACATTATATACACAGTATATACAGGGGGTGTATATTTACCCCATACATTATATACACAGTATATACAGGGGGTGTATATTTACCCCATACATTATATACACAGTATATACAGGGGGTGTATATTTACCCCATACATTATATACACAGTATATACAGGGGGTGTATATTTACCCCATACATTATATACACAGTATATACAGGGGGTGTATATTTACCCCCATACATTATATACACAGTATATACAGGGGGTGTATATTTACCCCATACATTATATACACATAGTATATACAGGGGGTGTATATTTACCCCATACATTATATAAACAGTATATACAGGGGGTGTATATTTACCCCATACATTATATACACAGTATATACAGGGGGTGTATATTTACCCCCCATACATTATATACACAGTATATACAGGGGGTGTATATTTACCCCATACATTATATACACAGTATATACAGGGGGTGTAAATTTACCCCATACATTATATACACAGTATATACAGGGGGTGTATATTAACCCCATACATTATATACGCAGTATATACAGGGGGTGTATATTTACCCCATACATTATATACAGGGGGTGTATATTTACCCCATACATTATATACAGGGGGTGTATATTTACCCCATACATTATATACACAGTATATACAGGGGGTGTATATTTACCCCATACATTATATACACAGTATATACAGGGGGTGTATATTTACCCCCATACATTATATACACAGTATATACAGGGGGTGTATATTTACCCCATACATTATATACACATAGTATATACAGGGGGTGTATATTTACCCCATACATTATATACACAGTATATACAGGGGGTGTATATTTACCCCATACATTATATACACAGTATATACAGGGGGTGTATATTTACCCCATACATTATATACACAGTATATACAGGGGGTGTATATTTACCCCCCATACATTATATACACAGTATATACAGGGGGTGTATATTTACCCCATACATTATATACACAGTATATACAGGGGGTGTAAATTTACCCCATACATTATATACACAGTATATACAGGGGGTGTATATTAACCCCATACATTATATACACAGTATATACAGGGGGTGTATATTTACCCCATACATTATATACGCAGTATATACAGGGGGTGTATATTTACCCCATACATTATATACAGGGGGTGTATATTTACCCCATACATTATATACACAGTATATACAGGGGGTGTATATTTACCCCATACATTATATACACAGTATATACAGGGGGTGTATATTTACCCCATACATTATATACACAGTATATACAGGGGGTGTATATTTACCCCATACATTATATACACAGTATATACAAGGGGGTGTATATTTACCCCATACATTATATACACAGTATATACAGGGGGTGTGTATTTACCCCATACATTATATACACAGTATATACAGGGGGTGTATATTTACCCCATACATTACATACACAGTATATACAGGGGGTGTATATTTACCCCATACATTATATACACAGTATATACAGGGGGTGTATATTTACCCCCCCGTACATTATATACACAGTATATACAGGGGGTGTATATTTACCCCCCCATACATTATATACACAGTATATACAGGGGGTGTATATTTACCCCCATATATTATATACACAGTATATACAAGGGGTGTATATTTACCCCCATACATTATATACACAGTATATACAGGGGGTGTATATTTACCCCATACATTATATACACAGTATATACAGGGGGTGTATATTTACCCCCCATACATTATATACACAGTATATACAGGGGGTGTATATTTACCCCATACATTATATACACAGTATATACAGGGGGTGTATATTTACCCCATACATTATATACGCAGTATATACAGGGGGTGTATATTTACCCCATACATTATATACACAGTATATACAGGGGGTGTATATTTACCCCATACATTATATACACAGTATATACAGGGGGTGTATATTTACCCCATACATTATATACACAGTATATACAGGGGGTGTATATTTACCCCATACATTATATACACAGTATATACAGGGGGTGTATATTTACCCCATACATTATATACACAGTATATACAGGGGGTGTATATTTACCCCATACATTATATACACAGTATATACAGGGGGTGTATATTTACCCCATACATTATATACACAGTATATACAGGGGGTGTATATTTACCCCCATACATTATATACACAGTATATACAGGGGGTGTATATTTACCCCCATACATTATATACACAGTATATACAGGGGGTGTATATTTACTCCATACATTATATACAGGGGGTGTATATTTACTCCATACATTATATACACAGTATATACAGGGGGTGTATAGTTACCCCATACATTATATACACAGTATATACAGGGGGTGTATATTTACTCCATACATTATATACACAGTATATACAGGGGGTGTATATTTACCCCCATATATTATATACACAGTATATACAGGGGGTGTATATTTACCCCCATATATTATATACACAGTATATACAGGGGGTGTATATTTACCCCCATATATTATATACACAGTATATACAGGGGGTGTATATTTACCCCCATATATTATATACACAGTATATACAGGGGGTGTATATTTATCCCCATACATTATATACACAGTATATACAGGGGGTGTATATTTATCCCCATACATTATATACACAGTATATACAGGGGGTGTATATTTATCCCCATACATTATATACTGTTACGGTTGCCCTAGGCTAGCTGAGGGTTGGACTGTAGAAAGGATGCTCTTAGCGCTCACCAAGGACCATCAGTACCGTAGACACCATAACTACTGCAGAGCCCACAAACCGCCGCTGCTGGGTTGGGGTCTCGCCGTCTTCTACCCACCCTGGACCTACGACAAGGCTCCAGTGGGGAAAACCTCTCTTCCTCCAAGAGAGCGAAGCAGGATCAGGAACAAAAGCTCAGTGAAGCTAAGGGAATATGCAGAGCATAGCAATCCCTGTAGTGATGATAGATGTCCGCTCCAAATGTGAGTCAAGGCTGCGAGTTGAGGGTCAAGTACAACTGGTTTAATGAGCACACAGGACTTTCTTTTATACAGGTTTCCCCACAAGGTTACCACCCACGCGGACCTTGTGGTACACAGGACACAGGGTTACAACAGCCAATCAATACAGTACAGCACAGTAAGACACTCCCAGCTAAGGCACACAAACCCTCCCCTCTGCCTGTGATATAATTACTGAACACAATGGGCTAACTTAATTATCACAGGCAGAAAATATACAGTTTTACACAATATTCATAACTTCAAAACTATACATGCAATTTCCATAAAAGCATAATCAGTGAAAAACATATTAAAAAAATCATACGAATTGGTCTAGTGGTTCAGAAGATAGCTGGAAGTCATATTTGACTGACTGCAAGCATGGCTTTCATGCCCAAAACAGTTCCACAGATTTAGGCTGTGCAGCCGGTCTATCTTCTCCTCTATTCTGGAGATAATTGGCTTAGGTGGCTGTGGTAAGCCAATTATCTCCAAGTCTAAAAACTGTTACAAAAACTACAGAAAAATACATAACTCATATAATACAATGTTTAACCTATATGTCCAACATATCCCCAGATAGCTTGGATCTGAGCGCTCAATATGTCCGGAAAGCACTCAGATCCCACGAATACAGTTGGATCGCCATGGGGTTAAACAATAGCAAGGGCTGCTGAGAGATGGAGGAGGGACAACGCAGCCAGTTCAAACTGGTCTAGCAGTGTCCCTGGGACAACGCCTTGCTGGAGAACAATAGGATAGGAAAAAGGGGAAGGGGAAGAGGCACATTTTCCAATAGAATCAAAGGGGCAGAAAAAGTGTCTAACAATCCAATAAGCCCAAATAGACTTTTTAAATGGCAATACACCCCAGGGGCAAATCAGGCTCCTTCAAAAGCCAGTGGCAAAGGGCAGTTTGTCACATATACCTTGAACCATTCTTTCCCCACAGACTATGATTATGATCTCACAACCTCTACCCTAATGACTAGAACCTCCCAAACACCCCAAAGGAATTACTTGGCACCCACCTTAGCTGAACCCTCTGGGAGCCACTCTTTGAAGTGGACATGGCACTAACCCCTGCAGTACTATAAACACTTATAGCAATATTAAATGAATGCCTGAGCATTGCCCTGTACATGAAAGTTATTAGAGGGTACGATCATCTCTTATTCCTACTTACCTCTACAGTACTACTTACCCCAATAAGCAATCCATGTGAACTAATAAATGTAATACCTAATGTAAGCACTTTGCCATTTCTATTTTATTGGTAATTCAAGACACACAGACATAAACAAACAATAAAGCCACACATTCTAAGTAGTATAAAAATCACAGGAGAAACTATGAAGTAAAGACCTCAACTAAGAATAAAAGTAACTTAAAAATAAAACAGAAAAAATTACAGTAAGCTTTCTAAAGAAAACGAAATAGGCAGTAATTAAAGTCTTGTTTTTCAGTCACGGCAAGAAATCTTCAAATAATTGGTCTAGCAGAGACAGTAACTACTTTGTAGACTACGAAGTATGTCAGCCATCTTCAAAGGTCTCAACTCTTAGATATGTGATAAGTAATTAAAGACATGGGAGCTCAAGTAGGATGCCATTTGGCACAGTTGTAACCGCTTACCCATTTCCCATATTCTGAACAAAAGAACAGTTTGTCTCTGGTTAAACAAGATTTATAAAAACAAAAACAACAACAAAAATGTACGTTTGATTAAAAGAACGACAAATAAGATTTCAGAATATAAAAGGTTCATTTTGCCCTTGTGTGGCGAAACCAGCTTCGCCACTGTGAACTGGAGAGGCCTGGTTGCTAGCCTCCTGCCCGCTGACTATGGCCCCTGGACATGCTGCACTTTAAAAACTATATTTGGGCATGTAACAATTTGTATTGCTGCTGCTGGCCCTTTAAAAGCAGCGATGGGCATATTGGAACTTTTGGGACTACTGTACCTTTAAGACTGTGGAGCGTAGTACAGTAATCCTGCCTTTAATACTTTCACGTCATGTATGTATTTTTGTATGCAGTTAACCTGGGTTATATATGTGTCAGCATTCATCTGATGGTTCGGTAGAATCACTCCATTCATTGTATGGAGGAAACTACCGAACAACCAGACCACCCAGGACTAAGTGTGCCTCCAATTACCGTTTGCAACAATGTTGCAAACAGGTAATTAGCAATCCATGTAATGTGTTCTGTGTCCTCTGGGTGGCCGCCATTCAGGAAACCAACACGTGGCGGCGGCCATCTTTAACTGCCGAACAGCGGTGTTTTGCCGTCGAGTGTCTGGAACTGAAATCGGACACTCGACTAGGCAAACACCGCTGAGACCTCCAGACTTCCAGGATTTCGTATAGAAACTACCGAATGACCCGTCGTTCGGTAGAAAGAAACATACGAACTAAGGGATTCATGCGAATTCCCCTTAGTCTCTATAACCCAAGTAATTCGCCTGTTTTCATTCACTTGTTTGTGACCGACCGCAGGGCCAAAATGCATGGAACTGTTTTCGGATACTTTACCCATGCGGTCGGTCAAATCTTTGAAACCCCATATCTCACGAACCGTTTATCCGAATGGGCTGATTCTTGCATATGTTGTTCCCCTGAATAAGGGCTATCAGGGGATACCTGTTTTGGAGGTGTATCATATGTATTTGGGGTACATCCAGGAATTGGGGAAAAAGGTGTACAGTATAATTGTGTTAAGTGTTAATCTAAGGGGAGGAAATGTGTGGGAGGTACATCCATGTGATTGGTTAATTTCATCCTCCCCCTGGGAGTGTCCTGTATGTACTTGTTGGTAATAAAAGGCAGACTGGGTGTCCCAGTCTGGAGTTCCTGCTTAACCCTCAAAATGAAGTGTCGTCTCGTTCTTGGGGGGGATTGGATTGTAAGCTGACTGCCAAGAGTGTAAGCCGATTGTATGCTTTTCTTGTTCAGCTGTTCCAGTTCGGAGTGTTATTTCGTATCCAGCTCGTGAGTTCTGATGTTCTGCAGTAGCTGTGCCTGTCTATGGAAAAGGGGATTATCGCCTAAACGCATTTTTCCCCTTGTATGCTGAAACGGTCCGTTACAATTGGTGGCAAGCGGCGGGATCGTTCCTACAACCAGAGGGACAGCTACAGACAACACCATTTCTGGATTACAAATTGAGGGCAACGCTAGTATCCGTACAGCGACCCTAGCTACAAAGGAAATAAGAAAATGGAAGGAGACAGAGTCGCAGCTGCTGCAGCACCTCCAAGGGAGAAGGAGGAATCCGAGTTTATCAGGGAATACAGGAGCAGGATGGCTCTATTCTCACCAGCCCGAGCGGTGCAGATGGCATCCCGGGTCTACGACGATGTACAGGCGTACCTCATGCTGCTAAGGACGCAGAGGATCCAACAAGATTGGTCCTGTGAGGAACCACAACAGGCAGGTGGAGATGGGACCGAGGTCTCTCCACCGGGCCCAACGGGATGGTGGGCAGCAGGCCCAGATCCCCAGCGACAGAGTAAGTCCCAGGGAGATGAAGGTGTCGTCCTTCCTCCCCAGCGGCAGGCTGAGTTACAGGGGGCAGAGGTTGTTGTTCCTGCCCCCCAGCAGCAAAGTGATGTGCCAGGAAGGCAGTGTGAAGTGAAGGGAGAGGAGAGCAGCGTCCTCCCTCCCCAGCGGCAGTGTGTACCCCAGGGAGATGAAGGTGTCGTCCTTCCTCCCCAGCGGCAGGCTGAGTTACAGGGGGCAGAGGTTGTTGTTCCTGCCCCCCAGCAGCAAAGTGATGTGCCAGGAAGGCAGTGTGAAGTAAAGGGAGAGGAGAGCAGTGTCCTCCCTCCCCAGCGGCAGTTTGCCATCCAGAGAGAGGAGCTTGTTACACCCTCTCTCCCACGGCAACCTAACCCACCGAGGGGAGATGTTAAGCCCCACAACTGTGCAGATGGGACCGTAGTCTCTGCACTTACAGCACAAGGGATAGGGACGGTCGGTCCTGTTCCCCAGCCTCAGTGTGATGGATCCAAAGGGGAGACAGTCAGTCTCCCCCTCCGGCAGTCGAGCTGTGCACCTAAAGGGGAGACAGCCAGTCTCCAGCAACCAGGCGCCCACCAGACTACTCCCGTGGTAGTGCTGGCAACAGGACAGAGTACCGCTGGTCTCTGCCCCCTCAGCAACCCACCAAGGCAGCCTACCCGTCTCCCACCCAGCAGTGGTGAAACCCCAGAACTTGGACAAAATTCTTCCTCACCCAGATGTAGTAACCGGTTAGTGGGGGCGGGCTGCTCTGTTATTTCTGTTTCGTGGGTGGGTTGCTGGACTAACCAGGGCACTGACCGGCAGAAAGTCAGGTACCCTGTTAGTCTAATTGGCAAAGGGGAGAAATGTGGCGAAACCAGCTTCGCCACTGTGAACTGGAGAGGCCTGGTTGCTAGCCTCCTGCCCGCTGACTATGGCCCCTGGACATGCTGCACTTTAAAAACTATATTTGGGCATGTAACAATTTGTATTGCTGCTGCTGGCCCTTTAAAAGCAGCGATGGGCATATTGGAACTTTTGGGACTACTGTACCTTTAAGACTGTGGAGCGTAGTACAGTAATCCTGCCTTTAATACTTTCACGTCATGTATGTATTTTTGTATGCAGTTAACCTGGGTTATATATGTGTCAGCATTCATCTGATGGTTCGGTAGAATCACTCCATTCATTGTATGGAGGAAACTACCGAACAACCAGACCACCCAGGACTAAGTGTGCCTCCAATTACCGTTTGCAACAATGTTGCAAACAGGTAATTAGCAATCCATGTAATGTGTTCTGTGTCCTCTGGGTGGCCGCCATTCAGGAAACCAACACGTGGCGGCGGCCATCTTTAACTGCCGAACAGCGGTGTTTTGCCGTCGAGTGTCTGGAACTGAAATCGGACACTCGACTAGGCAAACACCGCTGAGACCTCCAGACTTCCAGGATTTCGTATAGAAACTACCGAATGACCCGTCGTTCGGTAGAAAGAAACATACGAACTAAGGGATTCATGCGAATTCCCCTTAGTCTCTATAACCCAAGTAATTCGCCTGTTTTCATTCACTTGTTTGTGACCGACCGCAGGGCCAAAATGCATGGAACTGTTTTCGGATACTTTACCCATGCGGTCGGTCAAATCTTTGAAACCCCATATCTCACGAACCGTTTATCCGAATGGGCTGATTCTTGCATATGTTGTTCCCCTGAATAAGGGCTATCAGGGGATACCTGTTTTGGAGGTGTATCATATGTATTTGGGGTACATCCAGGAATTGGGGAAAAAGGTGTACAGTATAATTGTGTTAAGTGTTAATCTAAGGGGAGGAAATGTGTGGGAGGTACATCCATGTGATTGGTTAATTTCATCCTCCCCCTGGGAGTGTCCTGTATGTACTTGTTGGTAATAAAAGGCAGACTGGGTGTCCCAGTCTGGAGTTCCTGCTTAACCCTCAAAATGAAGTGTCGTCTCGTTCTTGGGGGGGATTGGATTGTAAGCTGACTGCCAAGAGTGTAAGCCGATTGTATGCTTTTCTTGTTCAGCTGTTCCAGTTCGGAGTGTTATTTCGTATCCAGCTCGTGAGTTCTGATGTTCTGCAGTAGCTGTGCCTGTCTATGGAAAAGGGGATTATCGCCTAAACGCATTTTTCCCCTTGTATGCTGAAACGGTCCGTTACACCTTGTATGAGTCCTTCGGTGCCTCACATAGGTGGTATGATGGGTAAAGCGCTCACCGCATTCAAGGCATGAGAATGGCTTCTCCCCAGTGTGGATCCTTTGATGTTTAACACAATTTGCACCATTTGCAAAAGATTTCCCACATTCAGAACATGAGAACGGCCTATCCCCAGTGTGAATTCTCTGATGTATAAGTAGACTTGTGCTATCATTGTAGCCCTTACCACACTCAGAACATGTGAATGGTTTCTCCCCAGTGTGGATCCTTTTGTGTGCAATAAGATGTGAGGCCTGGGTAAAACGTTTACCACATTCATCACAAGAAAATGGTTTGTCTCCTTTGTGACGTCTTTGATGTATAAGGAGAGAAGAGCTATGTGCAAAACATTTATCACAATCAGGGCATTTAAAAGGTTTTTCTCCGGAATGACCTCTCTGATGCCTAACAAGATTAGCCTTTCGGTTAAAATGTTGTCCACATTCCGAACATGAAAATGGTTTCTCCCCTGTATGAGTCCTCTGATGCCTCACAAAAGTGGAATGATGGGTAAAGCGCTCACCACACGCAACACATAAAAATGGTTTCTCCCCTTTGTGCATCCTTTGATGTTCGATAAGATCTGTGCCATTTGCAAAAGATTTTCCACATCCAGAACACAAGACTGGTCTGTCCTCAGTATGAGTTCTTTGATGTAAAAGTAGACTTGTGCTATCATTGCAGCCCTTGCCACATTCAGAACATGTGAATGGTTTCTCCCCAGTGTGGACCCTTTTATGTGCCATAAGATGTGAGGCCTGGGTAAAACATTTCCCACATTCATCACAACTGGTCGATTTGTCTCCTTTATGGCATCTTTGATGTATAAGGAGAGAAGAACTATGTGCAAAACATTTCTCACAATCAGGGCATTTAAAATGTAGGACAGATATATCTTCTAACTTTGTATTAATGTCTGTGAGGTTCCCCTCATCACGTGAGGATGAGGTCTCCTTAATAAAAGTAGTTTGATGTTCTGAGGATGTACAAATATCATTGTCTGTTCGATTACATGTTAAGTATTTGTTATTATTTGTGAGATGTTTTTTTTCATATGAAACGGATTCTTTTGACAAGCATGTTATAGAGTCAGTTTGCCTTTTTCTCGTGATGTCATTTTTCACATATTTCTCTCTATTATAGTTTTTATTTTCAGCTTGGTGCTTGGTTGCAAAATCAGGCAAAGAAAATGGAGCGTTAAATAAACCGGATATAGATTTATCTATTGAAAGAAAATATAGATTAATAGCCAATCAATTACTTATGAATGTCAAGTACACATGTCAAACATCAACGTTTGGACTGCAATTTCCCTGGCATTGTGCACAAAATATGATGGTAATTAAACTTCTTCTTACCCAGTGAGCTAAGATTCTTGTAGAGGTCCTTGTGTCCTTCTAAATACTCCCACTCCTCCATGGAGAAATAGACAGTGACATCCTCACACCTTATAGGAACCTGACACACACAATGACACAGTCACCATCCAGGAACATCCCTTGGTTTTACTCTATGATGTCCCATTCCCAGCAGCCTCACCTCTCCAGTCAGCAGCTGGATGATCCGATAGGTCAGTTCCAGGATCTTCTTGTCATTGTTCTTCTCATGTAACAATAAGTGAGGTGGAGACACTGAAGCAGAGTTCAGGGTCCCGCACGATCCAGCCGATATATGAGGACTGCTGCTACGAGTCCCACATTCTCCAGACCTCGTGCTATAATGCTATATATCGAGAGTGGAGATAAGACATGAGAAGGTTTCCTTTCGTAGACACAAACAAAGCAGAAAATAAGACTTCAATCTGGTTCGATCCTCCTCAATACTGTTCTAGTTCAACAAACTAGGTTTATATGGGAGCTTGGGCTCTATAAAGGGGATCTCTCACTTCCCAGAATTTGTAAT
Source organism: Pelobates fuscus (assembly GCF_036172605.1). Taxonomy (NCBI): domain Eukaryota; kingdom Metazoa; phylum Chordata; class Amphibia; order Anura; family Pelobatidae; genus Pelobates; species Pelobates fuscus. The sequence goes on along the minus strand of NC_086326.1, from coordinate 143,965,965 downwards.
ATTATGTTATGTATCCATTTATTATGTATTTGTGAGATGTTAAAATAAAATGAATGTAAATATCCATACGTCATTATCCTACAACGGGGCAATTCCATCTTCGCTCTCTGTCAATTATTGCTATAAGCTCCATAGTTTGTACTTCGCATTTAGAGAACGATATCAGAAAAGATAAGAGATAAAACATTATTTCTGTTTCTCCTCTTCATATTCAATGTTTGCCCCGGCTTTGCTTTGTCTGAACCAGATTATGATGTTATTTGATAAAGCTTTAACAGAAATTTAAAAGAAAATATCTCATGCAGAAAAGATTAACGCAAGTTACAGGTTATTTTCAATGTTTTATTCGATGGTGTAAATTCCAAACATATGACGGTTCCTCTTTAACCATTTAACAGCCTACCTTGTGAATCCCATGGCCATGTCAGGATCGGGTCAGGGATCCAACACGCAGAGTACAAAGAGTAGCAGATACGTATACCGGTCCTTAGAATGGCCGGACTTAACGTATAACTACGATAGAATGGTCAGAGACAAGCCCAGGTCGAGGGAACGAGAAGACAGGTAAGCGAGAGACAAGCCGGGTCAAGGATAACAGAAAGACAGGAGAGTAAATACCAAGGCCGGGTCAGAACCAAAAGACAAGAGAATAACAAAGCACTGTGTGACTAGGCGGACTAGAACCACGACAGGGCAATGAGTGAATGAGAGAGCCACTGTTAAGTATCCTGGCTAGGGAGAGAAGACACGCCTCCGGCGAGTCCTGATTCGTCTCCCGAGATTTGAGTGACAGGACGTTCCGGGTTGGCGTCATGACGTCTACCTCCGGTCCTCCTGTTATAAAAGGAAGTGACTCCCTCGCGGCCGACGTTAGCAAGACCGAGTGAACCGCGAGGGGCCGAGGAGACATGCCGTCCGGACGGATAAACTTCTAAGTCTCTACCTCTCTCAGAGGTAGAGACCTCAGGTACCCTGACAGTACCCCCCCTCTCAGATACGCCCACCGGGCGGAAGGAGCCAGGGCGAGATGGAAAGCGGGAGTGAAATGCCCTGCGAAGGCGAGGAGCATGAACATCCTCTTGTGGTACCCAACTCCTCTCCTCAGGACCATATCCCTTCCAGTCAACTAAATATTGTACTCTCCCCCGGGAGACACGAGAATCAATAATGGAGTTAACCTCATACTCCTCCTGACCCTCCACCTGAACAGGGCGCGGAGGGGCGATTGTGGAGGAGAATCTGTTACAGATTAGAGGTTTCAGCAATGACACGTGAAAAGAGTTTGGGATGCGTAAAGTAGCAGGGAGGGCTAGACGATACGCCACTGGGTTAATTCGAGTCAAGATCCTGTAGGGACCAATATAACGAGGAGCGAATTTCATGGAAGGAGCTTTAAGACAAATATTCCTAGTACTCAACCAAACTCTATCGCCTGGAACAAAATTCGGAGCCGCCCTTCTACGTTTGTCAGCATGTTTCTTAACCAGTACAGAATTGTGTAGAAGAATCTGTCGAGTCTGATCCCACAACTTCCTCAAATTGGCCACATGGACATCAACCGACGGCACTCCTTGGGAAGGAGAAACCGAGGGAAGAATAGATGGATGAAAGCCATAGTTCATGAAGAAGGGGCTTGAATGCGTAGAGTCACAAACGAGATTGTTGTGCGCAAACTCCGCCCAAGGAATCAAACCGACCCAATCGTCCTGGTGTTCGGAAACAAAACAGCGTAAGTATTGCTCAATCTTCTGGTTGGTTCGTTCGGCAGCTCCGTTAGACTGAGGATGATAGGCGGACGAAAAATTCAATTTGATGCCTAATTGAGAACAGAACGACCTCCAAAAACGTGAAACAAATTGGGAGCCTCTATCAGAAGTGATCTCCGAGGGAATCCCATGCAAGCGAAAAATCTCTTTAGCAAAGATTTCCGCCAATTCAGGAGAAGTCGGGAGTTTAGGCAAAGGTACGAAATGTGCCATCTTGGTAAATCTATCGACTACGGTGAGGATAACCGTGTGCTTTTTAGAAACAGGCAAATCCACAATAAAGTCCATTGCCACACAGGACCAAGGTTTGTCAGGAATTTCCAGAGGTTGTAGAAGGCCACACGGAAGTGAATGCGGTAGTTTAGTTTTAGTACAGACCACACAAACTCCGATAAAATCCTTAATATCCCTCCGTAACGAAGGCCACCAGAAATCCTTGGAGATCAAAGAATACGTCTTGCGAACACCCGGATGACCAGCCACCTTACTCTCGTGAAGACACTGTAAGAGCTCCAATTGGAGTTCAGGAGGAACGAAAAGTCTGGAAGCCGGAGTCAGTCTAGGTGCCAGATGCTGCAAGCTCCTTATCTGATCAAGAAGCGGAGAATGAACTTTGAGAGTAGTGTTAGCGATAATGTTACACTTGGGTACTATAGAGGACAAAACCGGCTCAGATACGGCAGCAGGTTCATATTGGCGAGATAAGGCGTCGGCTTTAGAATTCTTGGAACCTGGCCTATATGTGAGTACGTAGTTGAAGTGAGTGAGAAATATGGACCAACGAGCCTGTCTAGATGATAGTCGTTTAGCCTCTCCAATATAGGATAAGTTTTTATGATCTGTCAAAATAGTAACAGGATGCAAAGTACCCTCCAATAAATGTCTCCACTCCTTCAAGGCCATTATAACCGCTAGTAGTTCCCTGTCACCAATGTCATATCTGCTTTCAGTACCTGACAATTTTTTGGAAAAGTATCCACAAGGATGTAATGGTTTGTCTACACCCAACCTTTGGGACAGAACAGCACCTATACCTGTCTCAGAAGCGTCAACTTCGAGTAGGAAAGGTAGTGTAGTATCAGGGTGAACTAAAATTGGTGCGGAAGCAAACAGCTCCTTGAGTGTCTTAAAAGCCAGAAGTGCTTCAGTAGACCAATTCTTAGTCTCAGCCCCTTGTTTGGTCATATTGGTGATGGGAGCAATGATAGAGGAGTATCCCTTAATGAAATGTCTGTAGTAATTGGAGAAACCAATAAATCTCTGGATAGCCTTGAGACCCTTAGGTAAAGGCCAATCTAATATGGATTGGAGTTTCTCCGGGTCCATTTCAAACCCTTCCCCAGAAATCACATACCCAAGAAAGGTAGTTTGGGATTGGTCAAAGCTGCATTTCTCTAGTTTGCAGTACAAGCCATGCTGAAGGAGTTTGTGTAAAACCCTTCTGACTTGTCCGTGGTGAGTCTCAATATCCCTGGAATGTATAAGTATATCATCAAGGTATACAATCACACAGTCATCTTGAAACTCCCTAAGAACCTCATTAATAAGGTCCTGAAATACCGCCGGGGCATTGCAGAGACCAAAAGGCATTACAGTATACTCATAGTGCCCATATCGAGTATTGAATGCAGTTTTCCACTCGTCACCGTCGTGAATTCTCACCAAATTATAAGCACCTCTAAGGTCTAACTTAGTGAAAATTTTAGAACTTTTTAATCGATCAAAAAGCTCGGTGATCAAGGGGATCGGATATACATTTCTGATGGTTATCTTGTTAAGACCTCGGTAGTCAATGCAGGGTCTTAAAGAACCATCCTTCTTTTTAACAAAAAAAAATCCAGCCCCAGCAGGGGAGGAGGATCTTCTAATGAACCCCTTGTCTAGGTTTTCACGAATATACTCCTCTAGAACTAAGTTTTCATTCGTAGACAAAAGGTATACATGACCCCTGGGGGGCATGGTACCAGAAAGTAAATTAATTTTGCAATCAAAAGGCCTATGTGGTGGTAAGGTATCAGCCTTTCCTTTGTCAAATACTGCCTTTAAATCTTGATACAAGGACGGTATCTGTACTTTGGTAGAGTCAGTAGCGTTATTAAGTGAGTTGACACTACAAAGAGGTGACACTTTCTTTAAACAATTCTCTTGACAATCCTGACCCCACGAAACTATTTCCCCTGATCTCCAATCTATAACGGGGTTATGTCTCTTAAGCCAGGAGTATCCCAGGACTATGGGAACAGAAGGAGATGAAATGAGTAATAGGGATATTTCCTCCTTGTGTAGAATACCAGTAGTTAAGTAAAGAGGTGTGGTCTCTCGGAAAATCACAGGCTCAACTAAAGGTCTACCATCAATGGCTTCAACAGCCAAGGGTGTCTTTCTTAACTGGGATGGGATAGTGTGTTTGGTGAGAAACTTTTGGTCGATAAAACTCTCAGCAGCGCCGGAGTCTATCAATGCCATAGTCTCTAAAGTTCCCTTCTCCCAAGTTAAAGAGACCGGTAATAGGAGTCTATGTTCTTTGTAATTATGAGTAGAGGACAAAATCGAAACACCCAAGGTCTGTCCTCTAGAGAAACTTAGGTGCGAGCGTTTCCCGGACGACTGGAACAGCTCAAACGTACATGACCTCTGGCCCCACAATACATACACAGTCTCTCCCTTCTCCTGTATTGTCTCTCCTCCTCTGAGAGACGAGTAAGGCCTAACTGCATAGGTTCTGAAGCCTGTGGATTTTTGGTTTCAGAAATTTGAAATGATGGTGCTGGTCTAAAGGAAGATTTACCGGTTCTATCTCGAGTATTTTGTCTCTCCCTTAGACGTTCGTCAATACGAGAGATAAAGGAAATTAAGTCCTCCAGGTTCTCGGGAAGCTCTCTTGTCGCTACCTCATCAAGTATTACATCAGATAATCCATTTAAGAATACGTCTATATAGGCCTGTTCATTCCATTTTACCTCTGCCGCCAAAGACCTGAACTCTAGTGCGTAATCCACAAGTGTTTGGCTGTCTTGTCTAAGGCGCAACAGTAATCTGGCTGCATTGACCCTCCTGCCAGGAGGATCAAAAGTTCTTTTAAAAGCAGCTACAAAGGAATTATAGTTATAGACTAATGGATTATCATTCTCCCACAACGGATTAGCCCATCTCAGAGCTTTCTCAATGAGTAAGGTAATAATAAATCCCACTTTTGCCCTATCGGTAGGGTATGAACGAGGCTGTAGCTCGAAATGAATACTGATCTGGTTCAAAAAGCCACGACACCTCTCAGGAGAACCAGCATAACGTACAGGTGGGGTAACTCGGGAAGAAGCACCTACAGTAGCTACCTCTAGCCCTGAACCCACAGAAGGAGCAGAGATATTACGCATCTCCTCAGGTGGATTAATAGGACGAGACAGCAGCGCCTGTAGTGCTAGAGCCATCTGATCCATCCTATGATCCATGGCGTCAAACCTAGGATCAGGAGAACCAAGCTGACAATTTGTACCTGCAGGATCCATGGCCCTGTCGTAATGTCAGGATCGGGTCAGGGATCCAACACGCAGAGTACAAAGAGTAGCAGATACGTATACCGGTCCTTAGAATGGCCGGACTTAACGTATAACTACGATAGAATGGTCAGAGACAAGCCGAGGTCGAGGGAACGAGAAGACAGGTAAGCGAGAGACAAGCCGGGTCAAGGATAACAGAAAGACAGGAGAGTAAATACCAAGGCCGGGTCAGAACCAAAAGACAAGAGAATAACAAAGCACTGTGTGACTAGGCGGACTAGAACCACGACAGGGCAATGAGTGAATGAGAGAGCCACTGTTAAGTATCCTGGCTAGGGAGAGAAGACACGCCTCCGGCGAGTCCTGATTCGTCTCCCGAGATTTGAGTGACAGGACGTTCCGGGTTGGCGTCATGACGTCTACCTCCGGTCCTCCTGTTATAAAAGGAAGTGACTCCCTCGCGGCCGGCGTTAGCAAGACCGAGTGAACCGCGAGGGGCCGAGGAGACATGCCGTCCGGACGGATAAACTTCTAAGTCTCTACCTCTCTCAGAGGTAGAGACCTCAGGTACCCTGACAGGCCATGACCATGGGCCTGGCCTAGGGTGGGGAATGACTGCTATGGTAAGCAGAGACATGGGACTGAAGCTCCTGTAGGCTATGCCATTATTTGTCATGTTTTGGCATTTCTAGTAGGCCAAGCATTGTTGGACAACAGGAGTATATCTGAAATACTTGGAGGAGGGCTTTAAGCCGTCAGAAGCTGAGCTATCTCTCGGCAGAGTGATGTCTCTGTAATCCAAGTAACCCTCATCCTATGTGGACATCCTGGACAAAGAAGAGGGCCTCTCTGCAGCACTGCCCAAGGGAGGATCTCTAACAGCCATCTGAGGAGTGGCCAGTGAAGTTATCACTAGGCTGTAATGTAAACATTACACTGTCTCTGAAAAAAAAGTGTTTACAGCAAAAAGCCTGAAGGCAATGATTCTACTCACCAGAACAAATTCAATAAGCTGTAGTTTTTCTGGTGACTATAGTGTCCCTTTAAAACCTTTCTTTACAGAGTTATAGTCCAATATATGAATAATATCAAAAATAAATGTATGAACACTTTTCTCGAGGATTGGCAGTTCAATAGAAAGCTCATATTTATCTATTTTCCCGTCTTGTTTTGTGATATCCAATTTACATATTATGTTCATGAGACCATGAAATCTATATTTACCAGACATCATCCCATGACTTCTATCTCCATGTTCTTTTTATAAGATATGTATTGGCATAAAACCACTGTGACATTCCCAGAACCACTCACCTCTCCAGTCAGCAGGTAGATGATCTCCAGGGTGAGATCCAATATCCTCTCATTGATCTGATTCATGTTCTTTATCATTATCACAAGTAGTCTTTGTAGAAGACATTGGCTCATTAAACCACATCAGTTCTGTAATTAGAAACGCACGATCTGTTTCAATTTAACTTGCCAGTGTCACTTTAGTATTTAAAAATGGCTTTCAATTCTGTTATGCACTGTTATCAACTATGCACCACTCATAATTCAGACAATGCTTCATGTAAAATGCCCCCAAAAAAATCACAAAATGATTCTGTGGCGAAACCAGCTTCGCCACTGTGAACTGGAGAGGCCTGGCTGCTAGCCTCCTGCCCTGCGACTACGGCCCATGGACATATTGCTCTATAAACACTATATTTGGGCATGTAATAATTTATATTGCTGCTACTGGCCCTTTAAAATCAGCGATGGACATATTGGGACTTTTGGGACTAATGTCCCTTTAAGACTTTGTAACATATCACAGTAATACTGTCTTAAATATTATGTAGGTATTTATGTGTTCAGTTAAACTGGGGATATGTAGAAATGTGTGTCTTATGTGTTAAATGTATCAGTATGTAATTTTATGTCTTTTACTGTCTTTTTGCAACCATGTGGTTAATGGAGTCTGACTCTAGTCCTAGATAATTGGATTACTTCTCCAATTATCTCCAGGGCAGAAGGGAGGAAGCCGGGATGCATTGTGGGGGATGTTTTACTTCTGTTTGGGCCAGATTGTGCCATGCTGCAAGCCAGGGCCCAAAAGATACTTTTAGTAACTTTTAAACCCCTGGTCGGATTCATGCCATTTTTTAATATGTTGTTCCCCTGAATGGATTGATTGTGGATATGTATTTTTATGTGAATGTGATGTATGGTTTTAAAGTTATGAAAGTTGTGTAAAAGTATATTTTACTCTGTATGCATAATGGGATTATGTGTCACACTAAGGGGAGGGGATGTGTGGGAGGTAACATCTATGTCATTGGTTCTTTTATGCCTCCCCCTGGGTGTGGCCTGTATGTGTGAGTTGGAAATAAAAGCCAGACTGGGTGTCCCAGTCTAGAGGTCTTGCAGGGGGTTTAGGTAGATACAGGTATGGTCTGATAATCTGACTGTATAGAATGGATGGAGCTCTGTGGTTCTATAAACCTTTCTCTCCGCTTACCAGGACAGGCTCTGCTCCCAGTCAGTACTGATGGAAGATCTGTCACAGCCTGTGGAGGACGAGGCTGGGTGTCCTGGTACCAGCCCCTCTTTAGCAGCCTATGGACAATCTGAGGAGTAGGGGGGTTTGGCCATTTCACTATTGGAAAATGAAAGAGATGAAGTCAGCATGGAGGCAGCCCCCCAGTGAAAGTGAGGCTTGGAACTCACAGGACAGGAAGACACTTTATTAAACAGAACTCCAGACACCTGAGGACCATCACTCCTCATCCTAAACCTTAGGCAAGAAAAAAGCTGAACCAAACTAAGGGAAAACTCCACAGACTGGAGCTCTGTCTCAGAGACACAGACTGGAACTCGGGACATACTAAAAGGAATGACAGATTGGAATGCCCATAGACTTGAACAAGGGAGTGGAATGCCCATAGAGACTAATGGAAGTAAAAGGAATGCCCATAGAGAATAATGGGGAAAAAATATTTCAATAAGAGATAAAACTATTAGACATATGAAATAAATGTTTTGCTACAATACTCTACAGATTCAGGGTCAATTTTTTAAATTGAGATTAAGTGGGATTATCAATGTTTTCTATAGAATGGCAAAGGTGAATGACTAAAGAGAATGCCCATAGACTATAATGGGAAGTAGAATATAAACTAATTTGCAGGTAAATCTGTGTTACATAGCAAATTATGCTTTACCACAGGTGTTCCCCAAGTACAGCAGAACATTTAACATTAAAAGGAACTGGGATTATAGCTCTTTTCTATAGAATGACAGGTAAATGATACAATGGAATGCCCATAAAGTATAATGGGAAGCAATATGTGACTTGGAATCTGAACCGTGAAACATATCAAGTAAATTTTTTGCAGGTTTACTCTATGAGTTCAGTGGCAATTTTTGAAATTATGTTTAAATGGGATTATCATTGTTTTATATGTCTGGTTTACCGTTCTCCCAAGCCAAAGCCGGGCCAGTCTGAATACCTTGTATAAGACATCTTTAAGGAAACACATTGCTCCCCCTCTCTCCAGTCTGTGTCTCTGAGATAGAGCTCCAGTCTGTCTCTCTGAGATAGAGCTCCAGTCTGTCGCTCTGAGATAGAGCTCCAGTCTGTCTCTCTGAGGTAGAGCTCCAGTCTCCACAGACTGGAGCTCTATCTCAGAGCGACAGACTGGAGCTCTATCTCAGAGAGACAGACTGGAGCTCTATGTCAGAGACACAGACTGGAGAGAGGGGGAGCAATGTGTTTCCTTAAAGATGTCTTATACAAGGTATTCAGACTGGCCCGGCTTTGGCTTGGGAGAACGGTAAACCAGACATATTGTCCGCTTGTGCCAACGGTCACAGAATAGGTGAGAATTGTTTAAAAGAAGCGTTAAGCTGTGAAATGTCACCTCTAGGTTACCACGTAAGTACGTCGGTGAAATAAAGTACATTGATATATTATCTTTACTGCTTGCTTGAAACGAGCTAAGGAGGAGGAGAGACGCAGACCAATCATTAGGTATACCCAGTTTCAATATGTTTTAAACGCAATTTTATGCAGAATGTTTTTCAAGCCACAAAAAGCAGTGACGCAAGTGAAAATAGAAAAAATATGCTTACTTTTTAAAGAGTTTATTCAAATCAGGTGAAAAATAAAAAATAATAATTGAATGTTTTTTTTTGTGGTTTTACAATTCCCGTTTTTTACTCCGATAGTTTCACAGGTCCTTTTACAAGCATTCCATATAAATGTTTTCGTTTATTATCGTTCGGGTTAGTTCCCAAGAAGAAACAGGCGCATTTTGTTTAATCCGCCTCTTATCTTCTCCAGCGGGCCAGTCGTTACATGGTGGAATTGATCCTCTGAGGACGCAGTGGAATGGGTAATGGCATGCCGCCTAAAGGCGCGTCTCGCTAAGTTTGATATAGAGATAATATTCCGTCTCTTACCTATACACCCTGAATGTTTTAATTTCTTAGGTTTTCAGCTGGGCGGGCAATTTTATTCTTATAAAAGTATAGCCATGGGTTGCTTAATTTCCAGTTGCTACTTTGCGTTATTTTCAACATTTTTGGAATGGGTTTTAAAGTTTAGGTTCTATTGTTCACTACCCGGTTGATGTTTTACTTATTAGATGTCCAGGGACCAAGGAATGTACATACTTGCATAACACATTTTAGGTAATTAGGTGAAGATTTCGGTATCCCTCTAGCTTAGAACAAAAGTCTTACATACTTCTTGTTTACAATTTGGTTTTAAAATCATTAAATCAATCATGTCAACTCAAAGGCTAACACGGGCCAAATAAACAAGGTTTACGTTTATATGTGCCGCAAAAAAACTAAAACTTCAGTGTTCATAGAAACGTAGATTAAAAAAAGTACAGAATAAAAGTCACCCGACACTGGACGTCCTCACGCTCGCAGGGCTTCATGTACAGGTTTTTTGGTGTTTTGGGAAGTTACAGGGTCAAATATAGCAAGTTACATTTTTCAGTTTTTTCACATTGAAATTCGCCAGATTGGTTACGTTGCCTTTGAGACCGTAATGGTAGCCCAGGAATGAGAATTAACCCCATGATAGCATGCCATTTGCAAAAGTAGACAACACAAGGTATTACAAATGGAGTATGTCCAGTCTTTTTTAGTAGCCAGTTAGTCACAAATACTGGCCAAAGTTAGCGTTAATTTTCATTCCTGGGCTACGATACAGTCTCAAAGGCAACATAACCAGCCTGGCGAATTTCAATGTGAAAAAACTGAAACACAAGCCTTATATTTGACTCTGTAACTTTTAAAAACCCCATAAAACCTGTACCTGGGGGGTACTGTTATACTTGTGAGACTTTGCTGAACACAAATATGTGTTTTAAAATAGTAAAATGTATCACAACAATTATATTGTCAGTGAAAGTGCCGTTTGTGTGTGAAAAATGCAAAACACAGCACTTTAACCGATGTCATCGCTGTGATACGTTTTACTGTTTTTAAACACTAATATTTGTGTTCAGCAAAGTGTTCCGAGTAAAACAGTGCCCTTTTTATTTATTTTTTTGCTGTGCACTTCATAACAAACAAGCTTACAATGTCATGACAGCACTAGCAAAAGCTGAAAAATAAACAGAATTAAATATAGGCATGACATTGGAGATGACTGCACATTTTTAGAAAGTTTAAGGATCATGTGTAATGCAAGAGCAAGCATAACAGCGAGTATAACAGAGAAGTTAAACATGCTAGGTAACTGCTTTTATAAGGTAAAGTACGATCATCTAACGTGTGCCTAATAGCGAGTGGATGAATATCCCGGGGTAGACAAGTACACAATATATAGGTTGGTAAACCACATCCATGACTGTGCTGTGCCCTCTATAAGTAATGCGTTATTGAGCGTATGCCCTCCACTATATTCCTAGTGGCCTTGTGAGCAGAGTCCTGCTTCACGATATTTACTCCCATACATTATATACACAGTATATACAGGGGGTGTATATTTACCCCCCATACATTATATACACAGTATATACAGGGGGTGTATATTTACCCCCCATACATTATATACACAGTATATACAGGGGGTGTATATTTACCCCATACATTATATACACAGTATATACAGGGGGTGTATATTTACCCCATACATTATATACACAGTATATACAGGGGGTGTATATTTACCCCATACATTATATACACAGTATATACAGGGGGTGTATATTTACCCCATACATTATATACACAGTATATACAGGGGGTGTATATTTACCCCATACATTATATACGCAGTATATACAGGGGGTGTATATTTACCCCATACATTATATACACAGTATATACAGGGGGTGTATATTTACCCCATACATTATATACACAGTATACACAGGGCGTGTATATTTACCCCATACATTATATACACAGTATATACAGGGGGTGTATATTTACCCCATACATTATATACACAGTATATACAGGGGGTGTATATTTACCCCCATACATTATATACACAGTATATACAGGGGGTGTATATTTACCCCATACATTATATACACATAGTATATACAGGGGGTGTATATTTACCCCATACATTATATACACATAGTATATACAGGGGGTGTATATTTACCCCATACATTATATACACAGTATATACAGGGGGTGTATATTTACCCCATACATTATATACACAGTATATACAGGGGGTGTATATTTACCCCCCATACATTATATACACAGTATATACAGGGGGTGTATATTTACCCCATACATTATATACACAGTATATACAGGGGGTGTAAATTTACCCCATACATTATATACACAGTATATACAGGGGGTGTATATTAACCCCATACATTATATACACAGTATATACAGGGGGTGTATATTTACCCCATACATTATATACGCAGTATATACAGGGGGTGTATATTTACCCCATACATTATATACACAGTATATACAGGGGGTGTATATTTACCCCATACATTATATACACAGTATATACAGGGGGTGTATATTTACCCCATACATTATATACACAGTATATACAGGGGGTGTATATTTACCCCATACATTATATACACAGTATATACAGGGGGTGTATATTTACCCCCATACATTATATACACAGTATATACAGGGGGTGTATATTTACCCCATACATTATATACACATAGTATATACAGGGGGTGTATATTTACCCCATACATTATATAAACAGTATATACAGGGGGTGTATATTTACCCCATACATTATATACACAGTATATACAGGGGGTGTATATTTACCCCCCATACATTATATACACAGTATATACAGGGGGTGTATATTTACCCCATACATTATATACACAGTATATACAGGGGGTGTAAATTTACCCCATACATTATATACACAGTATATACAGGGGGTGTATATTAACCCCATACATTATATACACAGTATATACAGGGGGTGTATATTTACCCCATACATTATATACGCAGTATATACAGGGGGTGTATATTTACCCCATACATTATATACAGGGGGTGTATATTTACCCCATACATTATATACAGGGGGTGTATATTTACCCCATACATTATATACACAGTATATACAGGGGGTGTATATTTACCCCATACATTATATACACAGTATATACAGGGGGTGTATATTTACCCCATACATTATATACACAGTATATACAGGGGGTGTATATTTACCCCATACATTATATACACAGTATATACAGGGGGTGTGTATTTACCCCATACATTATATACACAGTATATACAGGGGGTGTATATTTACCCCATACATTACATACACAGTATATACAGGGGGTGTATATTTACCCCATACATTATATACACAGTATATACAGGGGGTGTATATTTACCCCCCCATACATTATATACACAGTATATACAGGGGGTGTATATTTACCCCCCCATACATTATATACACAGTATATACAGGGGGTGTATATTTACCCCCATATATTATATACACAGTATATACAAGGGGTGTATATTTACGCCCATACATTATATACACAGTATATACAGGGGGTGTATATTTACCCCATACATTATATACACAGTATATACAGGGGGTGTATATTTACCCCCCATACATTATATACACAGTATATACAGGGGGTGTATATTTACCCCATACATTATATACACAGTATATACAGGGGGTGTATATTTACCCCATACATTATATACGCAGTATATACAGGGGGTGTATATTTACCCCATACATTATATACACAGTATATACAGGGGGTGTATATTTACCCCATACATTATATACACAGTATATACAGGGGGTGTATATTTACCCCATACATTATATACACAGTATATACAGGGGGTGTATATTTACCCCATAAATTATATACACAGTATATACAGGGGGTGTATATTTACCCCATACATTATATACACAGTATATACAGGGGGTGTATATTTACCCCATACATTATATACACAGTATATACAGGGGGTGTATATTTACCCCATACATTATATACACAGTATATACAGGGGGTGTATATTTACCCCCATACATTATATACACAGTATATACAGGGGGTGTATATTTACTCCATACATTATATACAGGGGGTGTATATTTACCCCATACATTATATACACAGTATATACAGGGGGTGTATAGTTACCCCATACATTATATACACAGTATATACAGGGGGTGTATATTTACTCCATACATTATATACACAGTATATACAGGGGGTGTATATTTACCCCCATATATTATATACACAGTATATACAGGGGGTGTATATTTACCCCCATATATTATATACACAGTATATACAGGGGGTGTATATTTACCCCCATATATTATATACACAGTATATACAGGGGGTGTATATTTACCCCCATATATTATATACACAGTATATACAGGGGGTGTATATTTATCCCCATACATTATATACACAGTATATACAGGGGGTGTATATTTATCCCATACATTATATACACAGTATATACAGGGGGTGTATATTTACCCCATACATTATATACACAGTATATACAGGGGGTGTATATTTACCCTATACATTATATACACAGTATATACAGGGGGTGTATATTTACCCCATACATTATATACACAGTATATACAGGGGGTGTATATTTACCCCATACATTATATACACAGTATATACAGGGGGTGTATATTTACCCCCATATATTATATACACAGTATATACAGGGGGTGTATATTTACCCCCATATATTATATACACAGTATATACAGGGGGTGTATATTTATCCCCATACATTATATACTGTTACGGTTGCCCTAGGCTAGCTGAGGGTTGGACTGTAGAAAGGATGCTCTTAGCGCTCACCAAGGACCATCAGTACCGTAGACACCATAACTACTGCAGAGCCCACAAACCGCCGCTGCTGGGTTGGGGTCTCGCCGTCTTCTACCCACCCTGGACCTACGACAAGGCTCCAGTGGGGAAAACCTCTCTTCCTCCAAGAGAGCGAAGCAGGATCAGGAACAAAAGCTCAGTGAAGCTAAGGGAATATGCAGAGCATAGCAATCCCTGTAGTGATGATAGATGTCCGCTCCAAATGTGAGTCAAGGCTGCGAGTTGAGGGTCAAGTACAACTGGTTTAATGAGCACACAGGACTTTCTTTTATACAGGTTTCCCCACAAGGTTACCACCCACGCGGACCTTGTGGTACACAGGACACAGGGTTACAACAGCCAATCAATACAGTACAGCACAGTAAGACACTCCCAGCTAAGGCACACAAACCCTCCCCTCTGCCTGTGATATAATTACTGAACACAATGGGCTAACTTAATTATCACAGGCAGAAAATATACAGTTTTACACAATATTCATAACTTCAAAACTATACATGCAATTTCCATAAAAGTTATATTTTCTGAACCAGCATAATCAGTGAAAAACATATTAAAAAAATCATACGAATTGGTCTAGTGGTTCAGAAGATAGCTGGAAGTCATATTTGACTGACTGCAAGCATGGCTTTCATGCCCAAAACAGTTCCACAGATTTAGGCTGTGCAGCCGGTCTATCTTCTCCTCTATTCTGGAGATAATTGGCTTAGGTGGCTGTGGTAAGCCAATTATCTCCAAGTCTAAAAACTGTTACAAAAACTACAGAAAAATACATAACTCATATAATACAATGTTTAACCTATATGTCCAACATATCCCCAGATAGCTTGGATCTGAGCGCTCAATATGTCCGGAAAGCACTCAGATCCCACGAATACAGTTGGATCGCCATGGGGTTAAACAATAGCAAGGGCTGCTGAGAGATGGAGGAGGGACAACGCAGCCAGTTCAAACTGGTCTAGCAGTGTCCCTGGGACAACGCCTTGCTGGAGAACAATAGGATAGGAAAAAGGGGAAGGGGAAGAGGCACATTTTCCAATAGAATCAAAGGGGCAGAAAAAGTGTCTAACAATCCAATAAGCCCAAATAGACTTTTTAAATGGCAATACACCCCAGGGGCAAATCAGGCTCCTTCAAAAGCCAGTGGCAAAGGGCAGTTTGTCACATATACCTTGAACCATTCTTTCCCCACAGACTATGATTATGATCTCACAACCTCTACCCTAATGACTAGAACCTCCCAAACACCCCAAAGGAATTACTTGGCACCCACCTTAGCTGAACCCTCTGGGAGCCACTCTTTGAAGTGGACATGGCACTAACCCCTGCAGTACTATAAACACTTATAGCAATATTAAATGAATGCCTGAGCATTGCCCTGTACATGAAAGTTATTAGAGGGTACGATCATCTCTTATTCCTACTTACCTCTACAGTACTACTTACCCCAATAAGCAATCCATGTGAACTAATAAATGTAATACCTAATGTAAGCACTTTGCCATTTCTATTTTATTGGTAATTCAAGACACACAGACATAAACAAACAATAAAGCCACACATTCTAAGTAGTATAAAAATCACAGGAGAAACTATGAAGTAAAGACCTCAACTAAGAATAAAAGTAACTTAAAAATAAAACAGAAAAAATTACAGTAAGCTTTCTAAAGAAAACGAAATAGGCAGTAATTAAAGTCTTGTTTTTCAGTCACGGCAAGAAATCTTCAAATAATTGGTCTAGCAGAGACAGTAACTACTTTGTAGACTACGAAGTATGTCAGCCATCTTCAAAGGTCTCAACTCTTAGATATGTGATAAGTAATTAAAGACATGGGAGCTCAAGTAGGATGCCATTTGGCACAGTTGTAACCGCTTACCCATTTCCCATATTCTGAACAAAAGAACAGTTTGTCTCTGGTTAAACAAGATTTATAAAAACAAAAACAACAACAAAAATGTACGTTTGATTAAAAGAACGACAAATAAGATTTCAGAATATAAAAGGTTCATTTTGCCCTTGTATGAGTCCTTCGGTGCCTCACATAGGTGGTATGATGGGTAAAGCGCTCACCGCATTCAAGGCATGAGAATGGCTTCTCCCCAGTGTGGATCCTTTGATGTTTAACACAATTTGCACCATTTGCAAAAGATTTCCCACATTCAGAACATGAGAACGGCCTATCCCCAGTGTGAATTCTCTGATGTATAAGTAGACTTGTGCTATCATTGTAGCCCTTACCACACTCAGAACATGTGAATGGTTTCTCCCCAGTGTGGATCCTTTTGTGTGCAATAAGATGTGAGGCCTGGGTAAAACGTTTACCACATTCATCACAAGAAAATGGTTTGTCTCCTTTGTGACGTCTTTGATGTATAAGGAGAGAAGAGCTATGTGCAAAACATTTATCACAATCAGGGCATTTAAAAGGTTTTTCTCCGGAATGACCTCTCTGATGCCTAACAAGATTAGCCTTTCGGTTAAAATGTTGTCCACATTCCGAACATGAAAATGGTTTCTCCCCTGTATGAGTCCTCTGATGCCTCACAAAAGTGGAATGATGGGTAAAGCGCTCACCACACGCAACACATAAAAATGGTTTCTCCCCTTTGTGCATCCTTTGATGTTCGATAAGATCTGTGCCATTTGCAAAAGATTTTCCACATCCAGAACACAAGACTGGTCTGTCCTCAGTATGAGTTCTTTGATGTAAAAGTAGACTTGTGCTATCATTGCAGCCCTTGCCACATTCAGAACATGTGAATGGTTTCTCCCCAGTGTGGACCCTTTTATGTGCCATAAGATGTGAGGCCTGGGTAAAACATTTCCCACATTCATCACAACTGGTCGATTTGTCTCCTTTATGGCATCTTTGATGTATAAGGAGAGAAGAACTATGTGCAAAACATTTCTCACAATCAGGGCATTTAAAATGTAGGACAGATATATCTTCTAACTTTGTATTAATGTCTGTGAGGTTCCCCTCATCACGTGAGGATGAGGTCTCCTTAATAAAAGTAGTTTGATGTTCTGAGGATGTACAAATATCATTGTCTGTTCGATTACATGTTAAGTATTTGTTATTATTTGTGAGATGTTTTTTTTCATATGAAACGGATTCTTTTGACAAGCATGTTATAGAGTCAGTTTGCCTTTTTCTCGTGATGTCATTTTTCACATATTTCTCTCTATTATAGTTTTTATTTTCAGCTTGGTGCTTGGTTGCAAAATCAGGCAAAGAAAATGGAGCGTTAAATAAACCGGATATAGATTTATCTATTGAAAGAAAATATAGATTAATAGCCAATCAATTACTTATGAATGTCAAGTACACATGTCAAACATCAACGTTTGGACTGCAATTTCCCTGGCATTGTGCACAAAATATGATGGTAATTAAACTTCTTCTTACCCAGTGAGCTAAGATTCTTGTAGAGGTCCTTGTGTCCTTCTAAATACTCCCACTCCTCCATGGAGAAATAGACAGTGACATCCTCACACCTTATAGGAACCTGACACACACAATGACACAGTCACCATCCAGGAACATCCCTTGGTTTTACTCTATGATGTCCCATTCCCAGCAGCCTCACCTCTCCAGTCAGCAGCTGGATGATCCGATAGGTCAGTTCCAGGATCTTCTTGTCATTGTTCTTCTCATGTAACAATAAGTGAGGTGGAGACACTGAAGCAGAGTTCAGGGTCCCGCACGATCCAGCCGATATATGAGGACTGCTGCTACGAGTCCCACATTCTCCAGACCTCGTGCTATAATGCTATATATCGAGAGTGGAGATAAGACATGAGAAGGTTTCCTTTCGTAGACACAAACAAAGCAGAAAATAAGACTTCAATCTGGTTCGATCCTCCTCAATACTGTTCTAGTTCAACAAACTAGGTTTATATGGGAGCTTGGGCTCTATAAAGGGGATCTCTCACTTCCCAGAATTTGTAATATTATGTTATGTATCCATTTATTATGTATTTGTGAGATGTTAAAATAAAATGAATGTAAATATCCATACGTCATTATCCTACAACGGGGCAATTCCATCTTCGCTCTCTGTCAATTATTGCTATAAGCTCCATAGTTTGTACTTCGCATTTAGAGAACGATATCAGAAAAGATAAGAGATAAAACATTATTTCTGTTTCTCCTCTTCATATTCAATGTTTGCCCCGGCTTTGCTTTGTCTGAACCAGATTATGATGTTATTTGATAAAGCTTTAACAGAAATTTAAAAGAAAATATCTCATGCAGAAAAGATTAACGCAAGTTACAGGTTATTTTCAATGTTTTATTCGATGGTGTAAATTCCAAACATATGACGGTTCCTCTTTAACCATTTAACAGCCTACCTTGTGAATCCCATGGCCATGTCAGGATCGGGTCAGGGATCCAACACGCAGAGTACAAAGAGTAGCAGATACGTATACCGGTCCTTAGAATGGCCGGACTTAACGTATAACTACGATAGAATGGTCAGAGACAAGCCCAGGTCGAGGGAACGAGAAGACAGGTAAGCGAGAGACAAGCCGGGTCAAGGATAACAGAAAGACAGGAGAGTAAATACCAAGGCCGGGTCAGAACCAAAAGACAAGAGAATAACAAAGCACTGTGTGACTAGGCGGACTAGAACCACGACAGGGCAATGAGTGAATGAGAGAGCCACTGTTAAGTATCCTGGCTAGGGAGAGAAGACACGCCTCCGGCGAGTCCTGATTCGTCTCCCGAGATTTGAGTGACAGGACGTTCCGGGTTGGCGTCATGACGTCTACCTCCGGTCCTCCTGTTATAAAAGGAAGTGACTCCCTCGCGGCCGGCGTTAGCAAGACCGAGTGAACCGCGAGGGGCCGAGGAGACATGCCGTCCGGACGGATAAACTTCTAAGTCTCTACCTCTCTCAGAGGTAGAGACCTCAGGTACCCTGACAGTACCCCCCCTCTCAGATACGCCCACCGGGCGGAAGGAGCCAGGGCGAGATGGAAAGCGGGAGTGAAATGCCCTGCGAAGGCGAGGAGCATGAACATCCTCTTGTGGTACCCAACTCCTCTCCTCAGGACCATATCCCTTCCAGTCAACTAAATATTGTACTCTCCCCCGGGAGACACGAGAATCAATAATGGAGTTAACCTCATACTCCTCCTGACCCTCCACCTGAACAGGGCGCGGAGGGGCGATTGTGGAGGAGAATCTGTTACAGATTAGAGGTTTCAGCAATGACACGTGAAAAGAGTTTGGGATGCGTAAAGTAGCAGGGAGGGCTAGACGATACGCCACTGGGTTAATTCGAGTCAAGATCCTGTAGGGACCAATATAACGAGGAGCGAATTTCATGGAAGGAGCTTTAAGACAAATATTCCTAGTACTCAACCAAACTCTATCGCCTGGAACAAAATTCGGAGCCGCCCTTCTACGTTTGTCAGCATGTTTCTTAACCAGTACAGAATTGTGTAGAAGAATCTGTCGAGTCTGATCCCACAACTTCCTCAAATTGGCCACATGGACATCAACCGACGGCACTCCTTGGGAAGGAGAAACCGAGGGAAGAATAGATGGATGAAAGCCATAGTTCATGAAGAAGGGGCTTGAATGCGTAGAGTCACAAACGAGATTGTTGTGCGCAAACTCCGCCCAAGGAATCAAACCGACCCAATCGTCCTGGTGTTCGGAAACAAAACAGCGTAAGTATTGCTCAATCTTCTGGTTGGTTCGTTCGGCAGCTCCGTTAGACTGAGGATGATAGGCGGACGAAAAATTCAATTTGATGCCTAATTGAGAACAGAACGACCTCCAAAAACGTGAAACAAATTGGGAGCCTCTATCAGAAGTGATCTCCGAGGGAATCCCATGCAAGCGAAAAATCTCTTTAGCAAAGATTTCCGCCAATTCAGGAGAAGTCGGGAGTTTAGGCAAAGGTACGAAATGTGCCATCTTGGTAAATCTATCGACTACGGTGAGGATAACCGTGTGCTTTTTAGAAACAGGCAAATCCACAATAAAGTCCATTGCCACACAGGACCAAGGTTTGTCAGGAATTTCCAGAGGTTGTAGAAGGCCACACGGAAGTGAATGCGGTAGTTTAGTTTTAGTACAGACCACACAAACTCCGATAAAATCCTTAATATCCCTCCGTAACGAAGGCCACCAGAAATCCTTGGAGATCAAAGAATACGTCTTGCGAACACCCGGATGACCAGCCACCTTACTCTCGTGAAGACACTGTAAGAGCTCCAATTGGAGTTCAGGAGGAACGAAAAGTCTGGAAGCCGGAGTCAGTCTAGGTGCCAGATGCTGCAAGCTCCTTATCTGATCAAGAAGCGGAGAATGAACTTTGAGAGTAGTGTTAGCGATAATGTTACACTTGGGTACTATAGAGGACAAAACCGGCTCAGATACGGCAGCAGGTTCATATTGGCGAGATAAGGCGTCGGCTTTAGAATTCTTGGAACCTGGCCTATATGTGAGTACGTAGTTGAAGTGAGTGAGAAATATGGACCAACGAGCCTGTCTAGATGATAGTCGTTTAGCCTCTCCAATATAGGATAAGTTTTTATGATCTGTCAAAATAGTAACAGGATGCAAAGTACCCTCCAATAAATGTCTCCACTCCTTCAAGGCCATTATAACCGCTAGTAGTTCCCTGTCACCAATGTCATATCTGCTTTCAGTACCTGACAATTTTTTGGAAAAGTATCCACAAGGATGTAATGGTTTGTCTACACCCAACCTTTGGGACAGAACAGCACCTATACCTGTCTCAGAAGCGTCAACTTCGAGTAGGAAAGGTAGTGTAGTATCAGGGTGAACTAAAATTGGTGCGGAAGCAAACAGCTCCTTGAGTGTCTTAAAAGCCAGAAGTGCTTCAGTAGACCAATTCTTAGTCTCAGCCCCTTGTTTGGTCATATTGGTGATGGGAGCAATGATAGAGGAGTATCCCTTAATGAAATGTCTGTAGTAATTGGAGAAACCAATAAATCTCTGGATAGCCTTGAGACCCTTAGGTAAAGGCCAATCTAATATGGATTGGAGTTTCTCCGGGTCCATTTCAAACCCTTCCCCAGAAATCACATACCCAAGAAAGGTAGTTTGGGATTGGTCAAAGCTGCATTTCTCTAGTTTGCAGTACAAGCCATGCTGAAGGAGTTTGTGTAAAACCCTTCTGACTTGTCCGTGGTGAGTCTCAATATCCCTGGAATGTATAAGTATATCATCAAGGTATACAATCACACAGTCATCTTGAAACTCCCTAAGAACCTCATTAATAAGGTCCTGAAATACCGCCGGGGCATTGCAGAGACCAAAAGGCATTACAGTATACTCATAGTGCCCATATCGAGTATTGAATGCAGTTTTCCACTCGTCACCGTCGTGAATTCTCACCAAATTATAAGCACCTCTAAGGTCTAACTTAGTGAAAATTTTAGAACTTTTTAATCGATCAAAAAGCTCGGTGATCAAGGGGATCGGATATACATTTCTGATGGTTATCTTGTTAAGACCTCGGTAGTCAATGCAGGGTCTTAAAGAACCATCCTTCTTTTTAACAAAAAAAAATCCAGCCCCAGCAGGGGAGGAGGATCTTCTAATGAACCCCTTGTCTAGGTTTTCACGAATATACTCCTCTAGAACTAAGTTTTCATTCGTAGACAAAAGGTATACATGACCCCTGGGGGGCATGGTACCAGAAAGTAAATTAATTTTGCAATCAAAAGGCCTATGTGGTGGTAAGGTATCAGCCTTTCCTTTGTCAAATACTGCCTTTAAATCTTGATACAAGGACGGTATCTGTACTTTGGTAGAGTCAGTAGCGTTATTAAGTGAGTTGACACTACAAAGAGGTGACACTTTCTTTAAACAATTCTCTTGACAATCCTGACCCCACGAAACTATTTCCCCTGATCTCCAATCTATAACGGGGTTATGTCTCTTAAGCCAGGAGTATCCCAGGACTATGGGAACAGAAGGAGATGAAATGAGTAATAGGGATATTTCCTCCTTGTGTAGAATACCAGTAGTTAAGTAAAGAGGTGTGGTCTCTCGGAAAATCACAGGCTCAACTAAAGGTCTACCATCAATGGCTTCAACAGCCAAGGGTGTCTTTCTTAACTGGGATGGGATAGTGTGTTTGGTGAGAAACTTTTGGTCGATAAAACTCTCAGCAGCGCCGGAGTCTATCAATGCCATAGTCTCTAAAGTTCCCTTCTCCCAAGTTAAAGAGACCGGTAATAGGAGTCTATGTTCTTTGTAATTATGAGTAGAGGACAAAATCGAAACACCCAAGGTCTGTCCTCTAGAGAAACTTAGGTGCGAGCGTTTCCCGGACGACTGGAACAGCTCAAACGTACATGACCTCTGGCCCCACAATACATACACAGTCTCTCCCTTCTCCTGTATTGTCTCTCCTCCTCTGAGAGACGAGTAAGGCCTAACTGCATAGGTTCTGAAGCCTGTGGATTTTTGGTTTCAGAAATTTGAAATGATGGTGCTGGTCTAAAGGAAGATTTACCGGTTCTATCTCGAGTATTTTGTCTCTCCCTTAGACGTTCGTCAATACGAGAGATAAAGGAAATTAAGTCCTCCAGGTTCTCGGGAAGCTCTCTTGTCGCTACCTCATCAAGTATTACATCAGATAATCCATTTAAGAATACGTCTATATAGGCCTGTTCATTCCATTTTACCTCTGCCGCCAAAGACCTGAACTCTAGTGCGTAATCCACAAGTGTTTGGCTGTCTTGTCTAAGGCGCAACAGTAATCTGGCTGCATTGACCCTCCTGCCAGGAGGATCAAAAGTTCTTTTAAAAGCAGCTACAAAGGAATTATAGTTATAGACTAATGGATTATCATTCTCCCACAACGGATTAGCCCATCTCAGAGCTTTCTCAATGAGTAAGGTAATAATAAATCCCACTTTTGCCCTATCGGTAGGGTATGAACGAGGCTGTAGCTCGAAATGAATACTGATCTGGTTCAAAAAGCCACGACACCTCTCAGGAGAACCAGCATAACGTACAGGTGGGGTAACTCGGGAAGAAGCACCTACAGTAGCTACCTCTAGCCCTGAACCCACAGAAGGAGCAGAGATATTACGCATCTCCTCAGGTGGATTAATAGGACGAGACAGCAGCGCCTGTAGTGCTAGAGCCATCTGATCCATCCTATGATCCATGGCGTCAAACCTAGGATCAGGAGAACCAAGCTGACAATTTGTACCTGCAGGATCCATGGCCCTGTCGTAATGTCAGGATCGGGTCAGGGATCCAACACGCAGAGTACAAAGAGTAGCAGATACGTATACCGGTCCTTAGAATGGCCGGACTTAACGTATAACTACGATAGAATGGTCAGAGACAAGCCGAGGTCGAGGGAACGAGAAGACAGGTAAGCGAGAGACAAGCCGGGTCAAGGATAACAGAAAGACAGGAGAGTAAATACCAAGGCCGGGTCAGAACCAAAAGACAAGAGAATAACAAAGCACTGTGTGACTAGGCGGACTAGAACCACGACAGGGCAATGAGTGAATGAGAGAGCCACTGTTAAGTATCCTGGCTAGGGAGAGAAGACACGCCTCCGGCGAGTCCTGATTCGTCTCCCGAGATTTGAGTGACAGGACGTTCCGGGTTGGCGTCATGACGTCTACCTCCGGTCCTCCTGTTATAAAAGGAAGTGACTCCCTCGCGGCCGGCGTTAGCAAGACCGAGTGAACCGCGAGGGGCCGAGGAGACATGCCGTCCGGACGGATAAACTTCTAAGTCTCTACCTCTCTCAGAGGTAGAGACCTCAGGTACCCTGACAGGCCATGACCATGGGCCTGGCCTAGGGTGGGGAATGACTGCTATGGTAAGCAGAGACATGGGACTGAAGCTCCTGTAGGCTATGCCATTATTTGTCATGTTTTGGCATTTCTAGTAGGCCAAGCATTGTTGGACAACAGGAGTATATCTGAAATACTTGGAGGAGGGCTTTAAGCCGTCAGAAGCTGAGCTATCTCTCGGCAGAGTGATGTCTCTGTAATCCAAGTAACCCTCATCCTATGTGGACATCCTGGACAAAGAAGAGGGCCTCTCTGCAGCACTGCCCAAGGGAGGATCTCTAACAGCCATCTGAGGAGTGGCCAGTGAAGTTATCACTAGGCTGTAATGTAAACATTACACTGTCTCTGAAAAAAAAGTGTTTACAGCAAAAAGCCTGAAGGCAATGATTCTACTCACCAGAACAAATTCAATAAGCTGTAGTTTTTCTGGTGACTATAGTGTCCCTTTAAAACCTTTCTTTACAGAGTTATAGTCCAATATATGAATAATATCAAAAATAAATGTATGAACACTTTTCTCGAGGATTGGCAGTTCAATAGAAAGCTCATATTTATCTATTTTCCCGTCTTGTTTTGTGATATCCAATTTACATATTATGTTCATGAGACCATGAAATCTATATTTACCAGACATCATCCCATGACTTCTATCTCCATGTTCTTTTTATAAGATATGTATTGGCATAAAACCACTGTGACATTCCCAGAACCACTCACCTCTCCAGTCAGCAGGTAGATGATCTCCAGGGTGAGATCCAATATCCTCTCATTGATCTGATTCATGTTCTTTATCATTATCACAAGTAGTCTTTGTAGAAGACATTGGCTCATTAAACCACATCAGTTCTGTAATTAGAAACGCACGATCTGTTTCAATTTAACTTGCCAGTGTCACTTTAGTATTTAAAAATGGCTTTCAATTCTGTTATGCACTGTCATCAACTATGCACCACTCATAATTCAGACAATGCTTCATGTAAAATGCCCCCAAAAAAATCACAAAATGATTCTGTGGCGAAACCAGCTTCGCCACTGTGAACTGGAGAGGCCTGGCTGCTAGCCTCCTGCCCTGCGACTACGGCCCATGGACATATTGCTCTATAAACACTATATTTGGGCATGTAATAATTTATATTGCTGCTACTGGCCCTTTAAAATCAGCGATGGACATATTGGGACTTTTGGGACTAATGTCCCTTTAAGACTTTGTAACATATCACAGTAATACTGTCTTAAATATTATGTAGGTATTTATGTGTTCAGTTAAACTGGGGATATGTAGAAATGTGTGTCTTATGTGTTAAATGTATCAGTATGTAATTTTATGTCTTTTACTGTCTTTTTGCAACCATGTGGTTAATGGAGTCTGACTCTAGTCCTAGATAATTGGATTACTTCTCCAATTATCTCCAGGGCAGAAGGGAGGAAGCCGGGATGCATTGTGGGGGATGTTTTACTTCTGTTTGGGCCAGATTGTGCCATGCTGCAAGCCAGGGCCCAAAAGATACTTTTAGTAACTTTTAAACCCCTGGTCGGATTCATGCCATTTTTTAATATGTTGTTCCCCTGAATGGATTGATTGTGGATATGTATTTTTATGTGAATGTGATGTATGGTTTTAAAGTTATGAAAGTTGTGTAAAAGTATATTTTACTCTGTATGCATAATGGGATTATGTGTCACACTAAGGGGAGGGGATGTGTGGGAGGTAACATCTATGTCATTGGTTCTTTTATGCCTCCCCCTGGGTGTGGCCTGTATGTGTGAGTTGGAAATAAAAGCCAGACTGGGTGTCCCAGTCTAGAGGTCTTGCTTAACCCTCAAAGCGATGTGTCGTCTCGGTCTTTGGGGGAATGGGATTGTATGCTGACTGCCAAGAGTGTAAGCCGATGTCTGCTTTTCTTGTTCAGCTGTTCCAGTGTTCGTGTGGTTCCAGTCGGGAGAATGGTGTTTGCAGTAGCTGCCTGTGCATCTGGAAAGGGGATTATCGCCTAAACTGGGTTTTATCCTCTTGTAAGTGAAACGGTCCGTTACAATTGGTGGCAAGCGGCGGGATCGTTCCTACAACCAGAGGGACAGCTACAGACAACACCATTTCTGGATTACAAATTGAGGGCAACGCTAGTATCCGTACAGCGACCCTATCTACAAAGGAAACCAGGAAAATGGAAGGAGACAGAGTCGCAGCTGCTGCAGCACCTCCGAGGGAGGAGGAGGAATCCGACTTTGCCAGAGAATATAGGAGCAGGATGGCTCTATTCTCACCAGCCCGAGCGGAGCAGATGGCAGACCGGGTCTACAACGATGTACAGGCGTACCTCATGCTGCGAACGACGCAGAGGAACCAACAAGCTGCGGGATTGTTCCCACAGCCAGAAGGACAGCTACAGAACACCAATTCCTTGGAGTTACAAATTGAGGGCAACGTTAGCACTCGTGCAGCGCCCCTGGCAGCAGAGGTATCCAGCGACTTGGAGCAGACAAGTATGGAAGGCTCTGACGCTGAAGATGATTTTATGGCCAAGGTGAGGCAGCAAGTGGCCCAGTATGGGGGTTATATATCCATGGACACATTCCAGGGGATCTGGAACCAGGTCATGGCTGAGCAAAACTCAAAGATGGACGAAGAGTATGATGAGCAGGAAGAGTGGTACAGCAGCAGAGTAGAGGCTGCATCCGAGGAGGTTAGCCGCCCCCCCCCCCCCCCCCGAGGCGGCAGGAAGAACCCGAAGTAGGGGTCCTCATAGATTGGTCCTGTGAGGAACCACAACAGGCAGGTGGAGATGGGACCGAGGTCTCTCTACCGGCCCTACAGGGATGCTGGGCAGTCGGCCCAGATCCCCAGCGGCAGTGTGTAACCCAGGGAGCTGATGGTGTCGTCCATCCTCCCCAGCGGCAGAGTAAGTCCCAGGGAGCTAAAGGTGTCGTCCTTCCTCCCCAGCGGCAGATTGTATCTCAGGGAGCTTAAGGTGCCGTCCTTCCTCCCCAGCGGCAGTGTGTGTCCCAGGGAGATGAAGGTGTCGTCCTTCCTCCCCAGCGGCAGGCTGAGTTACAGGGGGCAGAGGTTGTTGTTCCTGCCCCCCAGCAGAAAAGTGATATGCCAGGAAGGCAGTGTGAAGTAAAGGGAGAGGAGAGCAGCGTCCTCCCTCCCCAGCGGCAGTGTGTGTCTCCGGGAGCTGATGGTGTCGTCCATCCTCCCCAGCGGCAGGCTGAGTTACAGGGGGCAGAGGTTGTTGTTCCTGCCCCCCAGCAGCAAAGTGATATGCCAAGAAGGCAGTGTGAAGTGAAGGGAGAGGAGAGCAGCGTCCTCCCTCCCCAGCGGCAGTGTGTGCCCCAGGGAGCAGAAGGTGCAGTCCTTCCTCCCCAGCGGCAGTGTGTGTCTCCGGGAGCTGATGGTGTCGTCCATCCTCCCCAGCGGCAGGCTGAGTTACAGGGGGCAGAGGTTGTTGTTCCTGCCCCCCAGCAACAAAGTGATGTGCCAGGAAGGCAGTGTGAGGTGAAGGGAGAGGAGAGCAGCGTCCTCCCTCCCCAGCGGCAGTGTGTACCTCAGGGAGCAGAATTTGCAATCCTTCCTCCCCAGCGGCAGTGTGTACCCCAGGGAGCTGATGGTGTCGTCCTTCCTCCCCAGCGGCAGTGTGTACCCCAGGGAGCAGAAGGTGCCATCCTTTCTCCCCAGCGGCAGTTTGCCATCCAGAGAGAGGAACTTGTTACACCCTCTCTCCCACGGCAACCTAACCCACCAAGGGGAGATGTTAAGCCCCACAACTGTGCAGATGGGACCGTAGTCTCTGCACTTACAGCACAAGGGATAGGGACGGTCGGTCCTGTTCCCCAGCCTCAGTGTGATGGATCCAAAGGGGAGACAGTCGGTCTCCCCCTCCGGCAGTCGAGCTGTGCACCTAAAGGGGAGACAGCCAGTCTCCAGCAACCAGGCGCCCACCAGACTACTCCCGTGGTAGTGCTGGCAACAGGACAGAGTACCGCTGGTCTCTGCCCCCTCAGCAACCCACCAAGGCAGCCTACCCGTCTCCCACCCAGCAGTGGTGAAACACCAGAACTTGGACAAAATCCTTCCTCACCCAGATGTAGTAACCGGTTAGTGTGGGTGGGCTGCTCTGTTATTTCTGTTTCGTGGGTGGGTTGCTGGACTAACCAGGGCACTGACCGGCAGAAAGTCAGGTACCCTGTTAGTCTAATTGGCAAAGGGGAGAAATGTGGCGAAACCAGCTTCGCCACTGTGAACTGGAGAGGCCTGGCTGCTAGCCTCCTGCCCTGCGACTACGGCCCATGGACATATTGCTCTATAAACACTATATTTGGGCATGTAATAATTTATATTGCTGCTACTGGCCCTTTAAAATCAGCGATGGACATATTGGGACTTTTGGGACTAATGTCCCTTTAAGACTTTGTAACATATCACAGTAATACTGTCTTAAATATTATGTAGGTATTTATGTGTTCAGTTAAACTGGGGATATGTAGAAATGTGTGTTTTATGTGTTAAATGTATCAGTATGTAATTTTATGTCTTTTACTGTCTTTTTGCAACCATGTGGTTAATGGAGTCTGACTCTAGTCCTAGATAATTGGATTACTTCTCCAATTATCTCCAGGGCAGAAGGGAGGAAGCCGGGATGCATTGTGGGGGATGTTTTACTTCTGTTTGGGCCAGATTGTGCCATGCTGCAAGCCAGGGCCCAAAAGATACTTTTAGTAACTTTTAAACCCCTGGTCGGATTCATGCCATTTTTTAATATGTTGTTCCCCTGAATGGATTGATTGTGGATATGTATTTTTATGTGAATGTGATGTATGGTTTTAAAGTTATGAAAGTTGTGTAAAAGTATATTTTACTCTGTATGCATAATGGGATTATGTGTCACACTAAGGGGAGGGGATGTGTGGGAGGTAACATCTATGTCATTGGTTCTTTTATGCCTCCCCCTGGGTGTGGCCTGTATGTGTGAGTTGGAAATAAAAGCCAGACTGGGTGTCCCAGTCTAGAGTTCTTGCTTAACCCTCAAAGCGATGTGTCGTCTCGGTCTTTGGGGGAATGGGATTGTATGCTGACTGCCAAGAGTGTAAGCCGATGTCTGCTTTTCTTGTTCAGCTGTTCCAGTGTTCGTGTGGTTCCAGTCGGGAGAATGGTGTTTGCAGTAGCTGCCTGTGCATCTGGAAAGGGGATTATCGCCTAAACTGGGTTTTATCCTCTTGTAAGTGAAACGGTCCGTTACAGATTCCCTTCCTTTCATATCAGATGGTATGGCCAAACTACCAAGATACTGTAGAAGTTGTCCTGACGGGGTTAAAACACCCAACTTACACTTTTTCGGTTTATTTGTGTTTATAAGTTGTATGACATTATTGCACGTGTACTTTGTAGTGGTCTATTATTGCTATAATTCAATGACTACACTTATATCTGTTGTGAATACAATTATTAGTTCTTAAAGTACTTAAAGGGACACTATAGTCACCTGAACAACTTTAGCTTAATGAAGCAGTTTTGGTGTATAGAACATGCCCCTGCAGCCTCACTGCTCAGTCCTCTGCCATTTAGGAGTTAAATCCCTTTGTTTATGAACCCTAGTCACACCTCCCTGCATGTGACTTGCACAGCCTTCCATAAACACTTCCTCTAAAGAGAGCCCTATTTAGGCTTTCTTTATTGCAAGTTCTGTTTAATTAAGATTTTCTTATCCCCTGCTATGTTAATAGCTTGCTAGACCCTGCAAGAGCCTCCTGTATGTGATTAAAGTTCAATTTAGAGATTGAGATACAATTATTTAAGGTAAATTACATCTGTTTGAAAGTTAAACCACTTTTTTTTTTCACGCAGGCTCTGTCAATCATAGCCAGGGGAGGTGTGACTAGGGCTGCATAAACAGAAACAAAGTGATTTAACTCCTAAATGACAGTGAATTGAGCAGTGAAATTGCAGGGGAATGATCTATACACTAAAACTGCTTTATTTAGCTAAAGTCATTTAGGTGACTATAGTGTTCCTTTAATTTTGTGGTTCTTTATTTTTGCTGTGCCAAGTATTACAATGCGGCCTGCAATGTCACAACAGCAGAAGCAGACTCACGTCAAACAGAATAAGACATTAAAATGGCATATGAAGAAAGTTATAATGTAAACAAGCTAAGAAACAGGTCTATGTTGAACAAAAAGCAGTACTCTTATGCCTACATAGGATCAGGATAAGATATGCTACTCAGGCAAGGCTCACTATGCTAGAAATCACTCGATTTCAGGGAACATATATAGCTAATGCTATAATTACAGGAGATAATAGCCGTCAATGCTAGGTATCAGGTAGTGCAATACAAGATCTACACGGGGATTACTTTAGGTTTAGACATGCTGAACTTTAAAAGTACTTCAATTTGATTTGGTGCGCTTGGTTAATGTATAATGATATTGCTAATCTTGGAGGATTGGGGCCCTGATATATCTGACTACACCCATAATAACTTTAGAGAGAGACACACTCACTGTGACTTAGCTGGGCTGAGTGACACTCACTGTAATATGGCTGGGATGAGTGACACTCACTGTAATATGGCTGGGCTGAGTGACACTCACTGTAACATGGCTGGGATGAGTGACACTCACTGTGACATGGCTGGGCTAAGTGACACTCACTGTAATATGGCTGGGATGAGTGACACTCACTGTAATATGGCTGGGATGAGTGACACTCACTGTAATATGGCTGGGATGAGTGACACTCACTGTGACATGGCTGGGCTGAGTGACACTCACTGTAATATGGCTGGGATGAGTGACACTCACTGTGACATGGCTGGGCTGAGTGACACTCACTGTGACATGGCTGGGATGAGTGACACTCACTGTGACATGGCTGGGCTGAGTGACACTCACTGTAATATGGCTGGGATGAGTGACACTCACTGTGACATGGCTGGGCTGAGTGACACTCACTGTGACATGGCTGGGCTGAGTGACACTCACTGTGACATGGCTGGGCTGAGTGACACTCACTGTAACATGGCTGGGTGACACTCACTGTGACATGGCTGAGTGACACTCACTGTGACATGGCTGAGTGACACTCACTGTGACATGGCTGAGTGACACTCGCTGTGACATGGCTGAGTGACACTCGCTGTCACATGGCTGAGTGACACTCGCTGTCACATGGCTGAGTGACACTCGCTGTCACATGGCTGAGTGACACTCGCTGTCACATGGCTGAGTGACACTCGCTGTCACATGGCTGAGTGACACTCGCTGTCACATGGCTGAGTGACACTCGCTGTCACATGGCTGAGTGACACTCGCTGTCACATGGCTGAGTGACACTCGCTGTCACATGGCTGAGTGACACTCGCTGTCACATGGCTGAGTGACACTCGCTGTCACATGGCTGAGTGACACTCGCTGTCACATGGCTTAGTGACACTCGCTGTCACATGGCTGAGTGACACTCGCTGTCACATGGCTGAGTGACACTCGCTGTCACATGGCTGGGCTGAGTGACACTCGCTGTAACATGGCTGGGCTGAGTGACACTCGCTGTCACAGGGCTGGGCTGAGTGACACTCGCTGTCACAGGGCTGGGCTGAGTGACACTCACTGTCACAGGGCTGGGCTGAGTGACACTCACTGTCACAGGGCTGGGCTGAGTGACACTCACTGTCACAGGGCTGGGCTGAGTGACACTCACTGTCACAGGGCTGGGCTGAGTGACACTCACTGTCACAGGGCTGGGCTGAGTGACACTCACTGTCACAGGGCTGGGCTGAGTGACACTCACTGTCACAGGGCTGGGCTGAGTGACACTCACTGTCACAGGGCTGGGCTGAGTGACACTCACTGTCACAGGGCTGGGCTGAGTGACACTCACTGTAACATGGCTGGGCTGAGTGACACTCACTGTAACATGGCTGGGCTGAGTGACACTCACTGTAACATGGCTGGGCTGAGTGACACTCACTGTAACATGGCTGGGCTGAGTGACACTCACTGTAACATGGCTGGGCTGAGTGACACTCACTGTAACATGGCTGGGCTGAGTGACACTCACTGTAACATGGCTGGGCTGAGTGACACTCACTGTAACATGGCTGGGCTGAGTGACACTCACTGTAACATGGCTGGGCTGAGTGACACTCACTGTAACATGGCTGGGCTGAGTGACACTCGCTGTCACAGGGCTGGGCTGAGTGACACTCACTGTCACAGGGCTGGGCTGAGTGACACTCACTGTAACCTGGCTGGGCTGAGTGACACTCACTGTCACAGGGCTGGGCTGAGTGACACTCACTGTCACATGGCTGGGCTGAGTGACACTCACTGTGACAGGGCTGGGCTGAGTGACACTCACTGTCACAGGGCTGGGCTGAGTGACACTCACTGTCACAAGGCTGGGCTGAGTGACACTCACTGTCACAGGGCTGGGATGAGTGACACTCACTGTGACATGGCTGGGCTAAGTGACACTCACTGTAATATGGCTGGGATGAGTGACACTCACTGTAATATGGCTGGGATGAGTGACACTCACTGTAATATGGCTGGGATGAGTGACACTCACTGTGACATGGCTGGGCTGAGTGACACTCACTGTAATATGGCTGGGATGAGTGACACTCACTGTGACATGGCTGGGCTGAGTGACACTCACTGTGACATGGCTGGGATGAGTGACACTCACTGTGACATGGCTGGGCTGAGTGACACTCACTGTAATATGGCTGGGATGAGTGACACTCACTGTGACATGGCTGGGCTGAGTGACACTCACTGTGACATGGCTGGGCTGAGTGACACTCACTGTGACATGGCTGGGCTGAGTGACACTCACTGTAACATGGCTGGGTGACACTCACTGTGACATGGCTGAGTGACACTCACTGTGACATGGCTGAGTGACACTCACTGTGACATGGCTGAGTGACACTCGCTGTCACATGGCTGAGTGACACTCGCTGTCACATGGCTGAGTGACACTCGCTGTCACATGGCTGAGTGACACTCGCTGTCACATGGCTGAGTGACACTCGCTGTCACATGGCTGAGTGACACTCGCTGTCACATGGCTGAGTGACACTCGCTGTCACATGGCTGAGTGACACTCGCTGTCACATGGCTGAGTGACACTCGCTGTCACATGGCTGAGTGACACTCGCTGTCACATGGCTGAGTGACACTCGCTGTCACATGGCTTAGTGACACTCGCTGTCACATGGCTGAGTGACACTCGCTGTCACATGGCTGAGTGACACTCGCTGTCACATGGCTGGGCTGAGTGACACTCGCTGTAACATGGCTGGGCTGAGTGACACTCGCTGTCACAGGGCTGGGCTGAGTGACACTCGCTGTCACAGGGCTGGGCTGAGTGACACTCACTGTCACAGGGCTGGGCTGAGTGACACTCACTGTCACAGGGCTGGGCTGAGTGACACTCACTGTCACAGGGCTGGGCTGAGTGACACTCACTGTCACAGGGCTGGGCTGAGTGACACTCACTGTCACAGGGCTGGGCTGAGTGACACTCACTGTCACAGGGCTGGGCTGAGTGACACTCACTGTCACAGGGCTGGGCTGAGTGACACTCACTGTCACAGGGCTGGGCTGAGTGACACTCACTGTAACATGGCTGGGCTGAGTGACACTCACTGTAACATGGCTGGGCTGAGTGACACTCACTGTAACATGGCTGGGCTGAGTGACACTCACTGTAACATGGCTGGGCTGAGTGACACTCACTGTAACATGGCTGGGCTGAGTGACACTCACTGTAACATGGCTGGGCTGAGTGACACTCACTGTAACATGGCTGGGCTGAGTGACACTCACTGTAACATGGCTGGGCTGAGTGACACTCACTGTAACATGGCTGGGCTGAGTGACACTCGCTGTCACAGGGCTGGGCTGAGTGACACTCACTGTCACAGGGCTGGGCTGAGTGACACTCACTGTAACCTGGCTGGGCTGAGTGACACTCACTGTCACAGGGCTGGGCTGAGTGACACTCACTGTCACATGGCTGGGCTGAGTGACACTCACTGTGACAGGGCTGGGCTGAGTGACACTCACTGTCACAGGGCTGGGCTGAGTGACACTCACTGTCACAAGGCTGGGCTGAGTGACACTCACTGTCACAGGGCTGGGCTGAGTGACACTCACTGTCACAGGGCTGGGCTGAGTGACACTCACTGTCACAGGGCTGGGCTGAGTGACACTCACTGTCACAGGGCTGGGCTGAGTGACACTCACTGTCACAGGGCTGGGCTGAGTGACACTCACTGTAACATGGCTGGGCTGAGTGACACTCACTGTCACAGGGCTGGGCTGAGTGACACTCACTGTCACATGGCTGGGCTGAGTGACACTCACTGTCACAGGGCTGGGCTGAGTGACACTCACTGTAACATGGCTGGGCTGAGTGACACTCACTGTGACATGGCTGGGCTGAGTGACACTCACTGTCACAGGGCTGGCTGTCTGATTTCTACCTGTTGCTCAGTATCTGGAAGCGGCTGGAGACTCTACTTCCGGAATCTCACCTGGGCGCATGCTCATAATCCCCGGTGCTGCACTAGATCATAATAGTGTGATGTCACAGGAAGTTAGTTACTGGGCGACCATGCTGGGTGAGGGCAAATCATCAATATGTTGTAAGAGCAGTAAGGGCAGAAAGCGCAAACATTAGGTGTTAATATGTTGGGAATGGTCTCAAACTCTCAATGTGTTAATATGTTGGAATGGTCTCAATGTGTTAATATGATGGGAATGGTCTCAATGTGTTAATATGTTGGGAATGGTCTCAATGTGTTAATATGTTGGGAATGGTCTCAATGTGTTACTATGTTGGGAATGGTCTCAATGTGTTACTATGTTGGGAATGGTCTCAATGTGTTAATATGTTGGAATGGTCTCAATGTGTTACTATGTTGGGAATGGTCTCAATGTGTTAATATGTTGGGAATGGTCTCAATGTGTTAATATGTTGGGAATGGTCTCAATGTGTTAATATGTTGGAATGGTGTCAATGTGTTAATATGATGGAATGGTCTCAATGTGTTAATATGTTGGGAATTGTCTCAATGTGTTAATATGTTGGGAATGGTCTCAATGTGTTAATATGTTGGGAATGGTCTCAATGTGTTAATATGTTGGGAATGGACTCAATGTGTTAATATGTTGGAGTGGTCTCAATGTGTTAATATGTTGGAATGGTGTCAATGTGTTAATATGATGGAATGGTCTCAATGTGTTAATATGTTGGGAATTGTCTCAATGTGTTAATATGTTGGGAATGGTCTCAATGTGTTAATATGTTGGGAATGGTCTCAATGTGTTAATATGTTGGGAATGGTCTCAATGTGTTAATATGTTGGGAATGGTCTCAATGTGTTAATATGATGGGAATGGTCTCAATGTGTTAATATGTTGGGAATGGTCTCAATGTGTTAATATGTTGGGAATGGTCTCAATGTGTTAATATGTTGGAATGGTCTCAATGTGTTAATATGTTGGGAATGGTCTCAAACTCTCAATGTGTTAATATGTTGGGAATGGTGTCAATGTGTTAATATGTTGGGAATGGTCTCAATGTGTTAATATGTTGGAATGGTCTCAATGTGTTAATATGTTGGAATGGTCTCAATGTGTTAC
Organism: Pelobates fuscus; assembly: GCF_036172605.1. Lineage (NCBI taxonomy): Eukaryota > Metazoa > Chordata > Amphibia > Anura > Pelobatidae > Pelobates > Pelobates fuscus. Next base: position 143,929,832 of record NC_086326.1, on the reverse strand, counting down.
TATGTTGGAATGGTCTCAATGTGTTAATATGTTGGGAATGGTCTCAATGTGTTAATATGTTGGGAATGGTCTCAATGTGTTAATATGTTGGGAATGGTCTCAATGTGTTAATATGTTGGAATGGTCTCAATGTGTTAATATGTTGGGAATGGTCTCAAACTCTCAATGTGTTAATATGTTGGGAATGGTGTCAATGTGTTAATATGTTGGGAATGGTCTCAATGTGTTAATATGTTGGAATGGTGTCAATGTGTTAATATGTTGGGAATGGTCTCAATGTGTTAATATGTTGGAATGGTCTCAATGTGTTAATATGTTGGAATGGTCTCAATGTGTTAATATGTTGGAATGGTCTCAATGTGTTAATATGTTGGAATGGTGTCAATGTGTTAATATGTTGGGAATGGTGTCAATGTGTTAATATGTTGGGAATGGTCTCAATGTGTTAATATGTTGGGAATGGTCTCAATGTGTTAATATGTTGGAATGGTCTCAATGTGTTAATATGTTGGAATGGTCTCAATGTGTTAATATGTTGGGAATGGTGTCAATGTGTTAATATGTTGGGAATGGTCTCAATGTGTTAATATGTTGGGAATGGACTCAATGTGTTAATATGTTGGGAATGGTCTCAATGTGTTAATATGTTGGGAATGGTCTCAATGTGTTAATATGTTGGAATGGTCTCAATGTGTTAATATGTTGGGAATGGTCTCAATGTGTTAATATGTTGGGAATGGTCTCAATGTGTTAATATGTTGGAATGGTCTCAATGTGTTAATATGATGGAATGGACTCAATGTGTTAAAATGTTGGAATGGACTCAATGTGTTAATATGTTGGAATGGTCTCAATGTGTTAATATGTTGGAATGGTCTCAATGTGTTACTATGTTGGGAATGGACTCAATGTGTTAATATGTTGGAATGGACTCAATGTGTGAATATGTTGGAATGGTCTCAATGTGTTAATATGTTGGAATGGACTCAATGTGTTAATATGTTGGAATGGACTCAATGTGTTAATATGTTGGGAATGGTCTCAATGTGTTAATATGTTGGGAATGGTCTCAATGTGTTAATATGTTGGAATGGTCTCAATGTGTTAATATGTTGGGAATGGTCTCAAACTCTCAATGTGTTAATATGTTGGGAATGGTGTCAATGTGTTAATATGTTGGGAATGGTCTCAATGTGTTAATATGTTGGAATGGTGTCAATGTGTTAATATGTTGGGAATGGTCTCAATGTGTTAATATGTTGGAATGGTCTCAATGTGTTAATATGTTGGAATGGTCTCAATGTGTTAATATGTTGGAATGGTGTCAATGTGTTAATATGTTGGGAATGGTGTCAATGTGTTAATATGTTGGGAATGGTCTCAATGTGTTAATATGTTGGGAATGGTCTCAATGTGTTAATATGTTGGAATGGTGTCAATGTGTTAATATGTTGGGAATGGTCTCAATGTGTTAATATGTTGGAATGGTCTCAATGTGTTAATATGTTGGAATGGTCTCAATGTGTTAATATGTTGGGAATGGTGTCAATGTGTTAATATGTTGGGAATGGTCTCAATGTGTTAATATGTTGGGAATGGACTCAATGTGTTAATATGTTGGGAATGGTCTCAATGTGTTAATATGTTGGGAATGGTCTCAATGTGTTAATATGTTGGAATGGTCTCAATGTGTTAATATGTTGGGAATGGTCTCAATGTGTTAATATGTTGGGAATGGTCTCAATGTGTTAATATGTTGGAATGGTCTCAATGTGTTAATATGATGGAATGGACTCAATGTGTTAAAATGTTGGAATGGACTCAATGTGTTAATATGTTGGAATGGTCTCAATGTGTTAATATGTTGGAATGGTCTCAATGTGTTACTATGTTGGGAATGGACTCAATGTGTTAATATGTTGGAATGGACTCAATGTGTTAATATGTTGGGAATGGTCTCAATGTGTTAATATGTTGGGAATGGTCTCAATGTGTTAATATGTTGGAATGGTCTCAATGTGTTAATATGTTGGAATGGACTCAATGTGTTAATATGATGGGAATGGTCTCAATGTGTTAATATGTTGGGAATGGTCTCAATGTGTTAATATGATGGGAATGGTCTCAAACTCTCAATGTGTTAATATGTTGGGAATGGTCTCAATGTGTTAATATGTTGGGAATGGTCTCAATGTGTTAATATGTTGGGAATGGTGTCAATGTGTTAATATGTTGGGAATGGTCTCAATGTGTTAATATGTTGGGAATGGTCTCAATGTGTTAATATGTTGGGAATGGACTCAATGTGTTAATATGTTGGGAATGGTCTCAATGTGTTAATATGTTGGAATGGTCTCAATGTGTTAATATGTTGGAATGGACTCAATGTGTTAATATGATGGGAATGGTCTCAATGTGTTAATATGTTGGGAATGGTCTCAATGTGTTAATATGATGGGAATGGTCTCAAACTCTCAATGTGTTAATATGTTGGGAATGGTCTCAATGTGTTAATATGTTGGGAATGGTCTCAATGTGTTAATATGTTGGGAATGGTGTCAATGTGTTAATATGTTGGGAATGGTCTCAATGTGTTAATATGTTGGGAATGGTCTCAATGTGTTAATATGTTGGGAATGGACTCAATGTGTTAATATGTTGGGAATGGTCTCAATGTGTTAATATGTTGGAATGGTCTCAATGTGTTAATATGTTGGAATGGTCTCAATGTGTTAATATGTTGGGAATGGACTCAATGTGTTAATATGTTGGGAATGGTCTCAATGTGTTAATATGTTGGGAATGGTCTCAATGTGTTAATATATTGGAATGGACTCAATGTGTTAATATGTTGGGATGGTCTCAATGTGTTAATATGATGGAATGGTCTCAATGTGTTAATATCAGGGCCGGCGCTTCCTATAAGGCGAACTAGGCAGTCGCCTAGGGCGCCATATAGGAGGGGGCGCCCTGCGCCCCCATCGCTGGCCCTTTAAATGTTGCAACCGCCTGAGCGCTCTATAGAGAGCGCTCAGGCGACTGCCGCACTGCCTCACCTCCCCTGTAGCGTGGCCGAGCTCCTCTCGGCTGAGTGTGCACTTCCTGTCAGTCCGTCCGGGTACAGGAAACACAAGCTCCTGTACCGCGGACCGGAGAGGAGCTCGGCCACGCTACAGGGGAGGTGAGGTTAGGAGGAGAACTGGGGGAGGGGGGTAAGAAGAACTGGTGGAGGGTGGGGAGGGGAGGGTGGGGGTAAGAAGAACTGGGGGGGTAAGAAGAACGAGGGGAGGGGGTAAGAAGAAGAGGGAGGGGGAGTAAGAAGAAGAGGGGTGGGGGGGAGTAAGAAGAAGAGGGGTGGGGGGGAGTAAGAAGAAAGGGGGAGGGGGAGTAAGAAGAAGACAAGTGGAGGGGGGAGTAAGAAGAAGAGGGGAGGGGGGGAGTAAGAAGAAAGAGGGGAGGGGGAGTAAGAAGAAGACACGTGGAGGGGGGAGTAGGAAGAAGAGGGGTGGGGGAGTAAGAAGAAGAGGGGAGGGAGGAGTTAGAAGAGGGGTGGGGGAGAGTAAGAAGAAGAGGGGAGGGGGGAGTAAGAAGAAAGGGGGGGAGTAAGAAGAAAGGGGGGAGTAAGAAGAAAGGGGGAGGGGGAGTAAGAAGAAGATAAGTGGAGGGGGGAGTAAGAAGAAGAGGGGTGGGGGGAGTAAGAAGAAAGGGGGGGAGTAAGAAGAAAGGGGGGAGTAAGAAGAAAGGGGAGGGGGGAGTAAGAAGAAAGGGGGAGGGGGAGTAAGAAGAAGATAAGTGGAGGGGGGAGTAAGAAGAAGAGGGGTGGGGGGAGTAAGAAGAAAGGGGGGAGTAAGAAGAAAGGGGGAGGGGGAGTAAGAAGAAAGAGGAGAGGGGGAGTAAGAAGAAGACAAGTGGAGGGGGGAGTAAGAAGAACAGGGGTGGGGGGGAGTAAGAAGAAAGGGGGGGGTAAGAAGAAGACAAGTGGAGGGGGGAATAGGAAGAAGAGGGGAGGGGGAGTAAGAAGAAAGAGGGGAGGGGTGCAAGAAGAAGACAAGTGGAGGGGGGAGTAAGAAGGAGAGGGGAGGGGATAGTAAGAAGAAGAGGGGAGGGGGGAATAAGAAGAAAGGGGAAGGGGGGAGTAAGAAGAAAGGGGGGAGTAAGAAGAAAGGGGGGTAAGAAGAACACGGGGGGAGTAAGAAGAAGGGAGAGCTCTTTCACACTACACGCACACACACAATGCATCCCTATACATACACAGAAACACACAATGCATCCCTTACACACGCATGCAAACACGCACACTGCTTCTCCTACATACACACAGAAACAATGCATTTCTTACACACACTCAATGCACACACTTACAGACACACACCTTGCATCCCTTATGCACACAAACACAGATTCAAACAATGGATCCCTTACAGACAACCACAAACACACACTGCTTCCACTACACACAAACACACTGCATCACCTACACAAACTGGTATGCCTATACACTACATTCCATAAGCACACACATTAGATCCTCTACAATAACACATAACACATGCCCTACACACTACACTCCCTGTGAGCTAATTTAATGGGTGGAACATATAGGTGGACTTATGGGTGGGCCTTATGGGCAGAGGCGGCTCTCTAATTAGGCGGTTTAGGCGGCCGCCTAAGGCCTCGCGCTGGCGGGGGCCTCGCGGCCGCCTAAACCACCTGTGAGCAGAGTGTGTCAGGTCCTCGGTCAGTGACCGAGGACCTGACACCAGGAGGGGGCCCGGCGGCTTGCCCGGTATGCCGCCGGGTGCGAGGCCCCTCCTGGCTGCCCGGCCACCATCGCAGACACTGGTCTGCAGCTCCGCAGTGTGCAGAGCTGCAGACCATGTGACTCGCGAGAATTGGCCAATCAGAGCGTTGCCGCGGGTTACCGCGGCAACGTTCTGAAATCTCGCGAGATTACATGGTCTGCAGCTATGCGGAGCTGCAGACCGGAAGCAGTGGCCACCGGACCACCAGGGAACCCACTGGACCACCAGGGAAAGGTAGGCTCTCCCTCCCCATCACCCCCACCACACTCAGCCTCACCCACAGCATCACCCCCCACCACCCTCAGCCTCACCCCCCACCACCCTCAGCCTCACCCCCACCACCCTCAGCTTCACCCCCCCCACCCTCAGCCTCACCCCCCCACCATCACCCCCCACCACTCTCACCATCACCCCCCACCACTCTCACCATCACCCCCCACCACCCTCAGCCTCACCCCCACCACCATCACCCTCAGCCTCACCCCCACCATCCTCAGCCTCACTCCTCACCATCACCCCCCACCACTCTCACCATCACCTCCCACCACTCTCACCATCACCTCCCACCACTCTCACCATCACCCCCCAGCACCCTCAGCCTCACCCCCCACCATCACCCCCCGCCACCCTCAGCCTCACCCCCCACCACCCTCAGCCTCACCCCCCCACCCTCAGCCTCACCCCCCTCACCATCACCCCCCACCACTCTCACCATCACCCCCACCACCCTCAGCCTCACCCCCCACAACCATCACCCCCCACCACCCTCAGCCTCACCCCCCACCACCATCAGCCTCACCCCCACCACCATCACCCCCCACCACCCTCAGCCTCACCCCCACCACCCTCAGCCTCACCCCCCCTCCCCACCCTCACCCCCCACCACCATCACCCCCCACCACCCTCAGCCTCACCCCCACCACCCTCAGCCTCACCCCCCCACCCTCAGTCTCACCCCCCCAGTATCACCCCCCACCACTCTCACCATCACCCCCACCACCATCACACACCACCCTCAGCTGCACCCCCCACCACCATCACCCCCCACCACCCTCAGCCTCACCCCCCACCATCACCCCTCCCCACCCTCACCATCACCCCCCACCACCCTCAGCCTCACCCCCTACCACCATCACCCCCCACCACCCTCAGCTTTACCCCCCACCACCCTCAGCTTTACCCACCACCACCCTCAGCTTTACCCCCCACCACCCTCAGCCTCATCCCCCACCACCCTCAGCCTCACCACCCTCATCATCACCACCCCCCCACCACCCTCATCATCACCACCATCCCCCACCACCCTCATCATCACCACCACCCTCAGCATCACTCCCCCCACCACCCTCAGCATCACTCCCCCTCACCACCCTCAGCCTCACCCCCACCACCCTCAGCATAACCCTCCGTCACCACCCTCAGCCTCACCCCACTCACCATCACCCCCTCCTTCCCACATTACCCCCTCTCACTCTCACATTACCCCCTCTCACTCTCACATTACCCCCTCTCACTCTCACATTACCCCCTCTCACTCTCACATTACCCCCTCTCACTCTCACATTACCCCCTCTCACTCTCACATTACCCCCCTCACTCTCACATTACCCCCCCCACTCTCACATTAGCCCCCCCACTCTCACATTACCCCCCCACTCTCACATTAGCCCCCCCACTCTCACATTAGCCCCCCCACTCTCACATTACCCACCCACTCTCACATTATGCCCCCTCACTCTCACATTATGCCCCCTCACTCTCACATTACCCCCCTCTCACTCTCACATTACCCCCTCTCACTCTCACATTACCCCCCTCTCACTCTCACATTACCCCTCTCACTCTCACATTACCCCCCCTCACTCTCACATTACCCCCCTCACTCTTACATTACCCCTCACTTTTACATTACCCCCCCTCACTCTCACATTACCATCACCCCCCGCTCCCTGTCACATTACCATCACCCCCCGCTCCCTCTCACCATCAACCCCCCGCTCCCTCTCACCATCAACCCCCCGCTCCCTCTCACCATCAACCCCCCGCTCCCTCTCACCATCACACCCCCCGCTCCCTCTCACCATCACACCCCCCGCTCCCTCTCACCATCACACCCCCCCGCTCCCTCTCACCATCACACCCCCCGCTCCCTCTCACCATCACACCCCCCGCTCCCTCTCACCATCACACCCCCCGCTCCCTCTCACCATCACACCCCCCGCTCCCTCTCACCATCACACCCCCGCTCCCTCTCACCATCATCCCCCCGCTCCCTCTCACCATCACCCCCCTTTCACCATCACCCGCCTCTCACATCACCCCCCTTTCACCATCACCCGCCTCTCACCATCACCCCCCCCCCCCATACACACAACACACTTCAAGCAGCTACCCCATACAGAGGCGGCTCTAGACTTTATGAGGCCTTAGGCGAAACTCAAACATGAGGCCCCACTAACAAAAAAGTGTCAGTGTATGTGCCTGAGAGTGTCTGACAGAGTATCCTTGTGTGTGAATGTATGTTTTTGTCTGAGACCCTATGTGTATGGGGTAGCTGCTTGAAGTGTGTTGTGTGTATGGGGGGGTGATGGTGAGAAGGAGAGGCGGGTGAGGGTGACAGGGAGGTGATGGTGTGGGGGGTGATGTGAGAGGGGTGATGGTAATGTGAGAAGGGGGGGTAATGTGAGAAGGAGGGGGAGTTGATGGTGAGGGGGGGTAGATGGTGAGGGGGGGTAGATGGTGAGGGGGGGTAGATGGTGAGGGGGTAGATGGTGAGGGGGGTAGATGGTGAGGGGGGTAGATGGTGAGGGGGGGTAGATGGTGAGGGGGGGTAGATGGTGAGGGGGGTAGATGGTGAGGGGGGGGTAGATGGTGAGGGGGGGGTAGATGGTGAGGGGGGGGTAGATGCTGAGGGGGTAGATGCTGAGGGTGGTGGGGGATGGTGAGGCAGAGGGTGGTGGGGGATGGTGAGGCAGAGGGTGGTGGGGTGGTGAGGCTGAGGGTGGTGGGGTGGTGAGGCTGAGGGTGGTGGGGGTGGTGAGGGTGGTGGGGGTGGTGGTGAGGATGAGGGTGGTGAGGCTGAGGGTGGTGGTGAGGCTGAGGGTGGTGGGGGTGATGCTGGGGGTGGTGCTGAGGGTGGTGGGGGTGATGCTGGGGGTGGTGCTGAGAGTGGTGGGGGTGATGCTGAGGGTGGTGGGGTGGTGAGGCTGAGGGGGGTGGTGAGGCTGAGGGGGTGGGGGTGATGTTGAGGGTGGGGGGGCGGTGAGGCTGAGGGTGGTGGTGAGGCAGAGGGTGGTGGGGGTGATGTTGAGGGTGGTGGGGGTGATGTTGAGGGTGGTGGTGGGGTGAGGCTAAGGGTGGGGGGGTGGTGATGCTGAGCGTGGTGTGGGGGTGGTGAGGCTGAGGGTGGTGTGGGGGGTGGTGATGCTGAGGGTGGTGATGCTGAGGGTGGTGGGGGGGGGTAGTGAGGGTGGTGGGGGGTAGTGAGGCTGAGGGTGGTGTGAGGGGTATTGAGGCTGAGGGTAGGGGGGGGCGTAGTGAGGCTGTGGGGGGTAGTGAGGCTGAGGGAGGTGGGGGTGAGGCTGAGGGTGGTGTGGGGGTAGTGGGGCTGAGGGTGGTGGGGGGTGAGGCTGAGGGTGGTGTGGGGGTAGTGGGGCTGAGGGAGGTGGGGGTGAGGCTGAGGGTGGTGTGGGGGTAGTGGGGCTGAGGGTGGTGGGGGGTGAGGCTGAGGGTGGTGTGGGGGGTAGTGGGGCTGAGGGTGGTGGGGGGTGAGGCTGAGGGGGGTGTGGGGGGTAGTGAGGCTGAGGGAGGTGGGGGTGAGGCTGAGGGTGGTGTGGGGGTAGTGAGGCTGAGGGAGGTGGGGGTGAGGCTGAGGGTGGTGTGGGGGTAGTGGGGCTGAGGGTGGTGGGGGGTGAGGCTGAGGGTGGTGTGGGGGGTAGTGGGGCTGAGGGAGGTGGGGGGGTGAGGCTGAGGGTTGTGTGGGGGGTAGTGGGGCTGAGGGTGGTGGGGGGTGAGGCTGAGGGTGGTGTGGGGGTAGTGAGGCTGGGGGCAGGGTGAGGCTGAACCTACCTTAATTTCCCTGGTGGTCCAGTGGGCTCCCTGGTGGTCCGGTGGCCACTGCTTCCGGTCTGCAGCTCCGCTGAGCTGCAGACCATGTAATCTCGCGAGTGAATCAGAGCGTTGCCGTGGTAACCCGCGGCAACGCTCTGATTGGCCGGTTCTCGCGAGACACATGGTCTGCAGCTCTGCTCACTGCGGAGCTGCAGACCAGTGTCTGCGGTGGCTGGCCGGGCAGCCAGGAGGGGCCTCGCACCCGGCGGCATACCGGGCAAGCCGCCGGGCCCCCTCCTGGTGTCAGGTCCTCGGTCACTGACCGAGGACCTGACACACTCTGCCCACAGGCGGTTTAGGCGGCCGCGAGGCCCCAGCCAGCGCGAGGCCTTAGGCGGCCGCCTAAACCGCCTAATTAGAGAGCCGCCTCTGACCCCATACACAGGGTCTCAGACAAAAACGCAAACATGCTCACAGAGACATACATTCACACACACAATGATACTCTCTGTCAGACACACTCTCAGGCACATACACAGGTAGACAGTGCATCAATGTGTATATGTGACACTTTTTTGTTAGTGGGGCCTCATGTTTGCGTTTCGCCTAAGGCCTCATAAAGTCTAGAGCCGCCTCTGCTTATGGGCATACTCACCGTCAGGCCCTGGGGCCCAGACCTTGAGCTGTGTAAGGGGCCTCAAAAAATGGAACTGCTTCCTGTTCTCCCAGAACATTGAATTTTGTGACCGCAGTTACAAACAGCCTCCAGAGATCCTGTTCTACACCAGACCAGTGGAGCCAGACTGCAGCTAGAGCCCATCACCATCTTCATCTGGTTGTAAGTAGGCAATCTAGTATATTATTAGTGACACTAATCTCTAATTAACCTCACATTAAAAGGACACTATAGTCCCCAGAACCACTGCAGCTTAATGAAGTGCTTCCAGTGTCTAAAGCCTGTCCCTGCAGGCTTTTTAATGTAAACACAGTGTGCAGCACTGGCGTTGGTTCATATGGCAGATCATATGGGTGGGGCATTGTGATGTCACATGGGGGGTGGGGCGGCAACATTTTATTTTGCCTAGGGCGGCAAAAATCCTTGTACCGGCCCTGGTTAATATGATGGAATGGTCTCAATGTGTTAATATGTTGGGAATGGTCTCAATGTGTTAATATGTTGGGAATGGTCTCAATGTGTTAATATGTTGGAATGGTCTCAATGTGTTAATATGTTGGGAATGATCTCAATGTGTTAATATGTTGGAATGGTCTCAATGTGTTACTATGTTGGAATGGTCTCAATGTGTTAATATGATGGGAATGGTCTCAATGTGTTAATATGTTGGGAATGGTCTCAATGTGTTAATATGTTGGGAATGGTCTCAATGTGTTAATATGTTGGGAATGGACTCAATGTGTTAATATGTTGGAATGGTCTCAATGTGTTACTATGTTGGAATGGTCTCAATGTGTTAATATGATGGCATGGTCTCAATGTGTTACTATGTTGGAATGGTCTCAATGTGTTAATATGTTGGGAATGGTCTCAATGTGTTAATATGTTGGGAATGGTCTCAATGTGTTAATATGTTGGGAATGGACTCAATGTGTTAATATGTTGGAATGGTCTCAATGTGTTACTATGTTGGAATGGTCTCAATGTGTTAATATGATGGCATGGTCTCAATGTGTTAATATGTTGGAAATGGTCTCAATGTGTTAATACGTTGGAATGGTCTCAATGTGTTAATATGTTGGGAATGGTCTCAATGTGTTAATATGTTGGAATGGTCTCAATGTGTTAATATGTTGGGAATGGACTCAATGTGTTAATATGTTGGAATGGTCTCAATGTGTTAATATGTTGGAAATGGACTCAATGTGTTAATATGTTGGAATGGTCTCAATGTGTTAATATGTTGGGAATGGTCTCAATGTGTTAATATGTTGGAATGGACTCAATGTGTTAATATGTTGGGAATGGACTCAATGTGTTAATATGTTGGAATGGTCTCAATGTGTTAATATGTTGGGAATGGACTCTATGTGTTAATATGTTGGAATGGTCTCAATGTGTTAATATGATGGGAATGGTCTCAATGTGTTAATATGTTGGGAATGGTCTCAATGTGTTAATATGTTGGGAATGGTCTCAATGTGTTAATATGTTGGGAATGGACTCAATGTGTTAATATGTTGGAATGGTCTCAATGTGTTAATATGTTGGGAATGGTCTCAATGTGTTAATATGTTGGAATGGTCTCAATGTGTTAATATGTTGGAATGGTCTCAATGTGTTAATATGTTGGGAATGGTCTCAATGTGTTAATATGTTGGGAATGGACTCAATGTGTTAATATGTTGGGAATGGTCTCAATGTGTTAATATGTTGGGAATGGACTCAATGTGTTAATATGTTGGGAATGGTCTCAATGTGTTAATATGTTGGAATGGTCTCAATGTGTTAATATGTTGGAATGGTCTCAATGTGTTACTATGTTGGGAATGGACTCAATGTGTTAATATGTTGGGAATGGTCTCAATGTGTTAATATGTTGGAATGGTCTCAATGTGTTAATATGTTGGAATGGTCTCAATGTGTTACTATGTTGGGAATGGACTCAATGTGTTAATATGTTGGAATGTACTCAATGTGTTAATATGTTGGGAATGGACTCAATGTGTTAATATGTTGGGAATGGACTCAATGTGTTAATATGTTGGAATGGTCTCAATGTGTTAATATGTTGGAATGGTCTCAATGTGTTACTATGTTGGGAATGGACTCAATGTGTTAATATGTTGGAATGGACTCAATGTGTTAATATGTTGGGAATGGTCTCAATGTGTTAATATGTTGGGAATGGTCTCAATGTGTTAATATGTTGGGAATGGTCTCAATGTGTTAATATGTTGGGAATGGACTCAATGTGTTAATATGTTGGAATGGTCTCAATGTGTTACTATGTTGGAATGGTCTCAATGTGTTAATATGATGGCATGGTCTCAATGTGTTACTATGTTGGAATGGTCTCAATGTGTTAATATGTTGGGAATGGTCTCAATGTGTTAATATGTTGGGAATGGTCTCAATGTGTTAATATGTTGGGAATGGACTCAGTGTGTTAATATGTTGGGAATGGTCTCAATGTGTTAATATGTTGGGAATGGTCTCAATGTGTTAATATGATGGCATGGTCTCAATGTGTTAATATGTTGGAAATGGTCTCAATGTGTTAATACGTTGGAATGGTCTCAATGTGTTAATATGTTGGGAATGGTCTCAATGTGTTAATATGTTGGAATGGTCTCAATGTGTTAATATGTTGGGAATGGACTCAATGTGTTAATATGTTGGAATGGTCTCAATGTGTTAATATGTTGGAAATGGACTCAATGTGTTAATATGTTGGAATGGTCTCAATGTGTTAATATGTTGGGAATGGACTCAATGTGTTAATATGTTGGGAATGGACTCAATGTGTTAATATGTTGGAATGGTCTCAATGTGTTAATATGTTGGGAATGGACTCTATGTGTTAATATGTTGGAATGGTCTCAATGTGTTAATATGATGGGAATGGTCTCAATGTGTTAATATGTTGGGAATGGTCTCAATGTGTTAATATGTTGGGAATGGTCTCAATGTGTTAATATGTTGGGAATGGACTCAATGTGTTAATATGTTGGAATGGTCTCAATGTGTTAATATGTTGGGAATGGTCTCAATGTGTTAATATGTTGGAATGGTCTCAATGTGTTAATATGTTGGAATGGTCTCAATGTGTTAATATGTTGGGAATGGTCTCAATGTGTTAATATGTTGGGAATGGACTCAATGTGTTAATATGTTGGGAATGGTCTCAATGTGTTAATATGTTGGGAATGGACTCAATGTGTTAATATGTTGGGAATGGTCTCAATGTGTTAATATGTTGGAATGGTCTCAATGTGTTAATATGTTGGAATGGTCTCAATGTGTTACTATGTTGGGAATGGACTCAATGTGTTAATATGTTGGGAATGGTCTCAATGTGTTAATATGTTGGAATGGTCTCAATGTGTTAATATGTTGGAATGGTCTCAATGTGTTACTATGTTGGGAATGGACTCAATGTGTTAATATGTTGGAATGTACTCAATGTGTTAATATGTTGGGAATGGACTCAATGTGTTAATATGTTGGGAATGGACTCAATGTGTTAATATGTTGGAATGGTCTCAATGTGTTAATATGTTGGAATGGTCTCAATGTGTTACTATGTTGGGAATGGACTCAATGTGTTAATATGTTGGAATGGACTCAATGTGTTAATATGTTGGGAATGGTCTCAATGTGTTAATATGTTGGGAATGGTCTCAATGTGTTAATATGTTGGGAATTGTCTCAATGTGTTAATATGTTGGGAATTGTCTTAATGTGTTAATATGATGGAATGATCTCAATGCGTTAATATGATGGAATGGTCTCAATCTGTTAATATGTTGGAAATTATCTCAATGTGTTAATATCCTGGGAATGGTTGAGATCTGGGACAATAAAGATTTATTACTGGAATACTGAGTGGGACCAGACGGGACTGGGTTATAAATCTGTAATAACATTACTGATACTGAACAAAGTTTGTAAAACTGGAAATACACTTGGGATCAGTACTGTGAAATATTTCCTTAGTTGGAAATCGTAGTGTATTGACAAGGCAAGTTCAAATTAGAAGGGATTCTTTGAACACCATAACAACTGTCAATCCTTGTAGAGTTATGGTGCAATGAATACTGTGCTTCCTGCCTACAGTGTTTGCAATGTTACTTCCTCATTTCACAGCCTCCCGTAGCTGGGGCAATGGGCACCCAGCACCCATGACTTGAACCTGTACAGATTGGCAACATTTTAATGGATTTCAGCCTCCCCGCTCACATCTTTTAGATGCCAGTAACCACAAACCACCATGCCAGCCCTGTAGTCCATAAACATGTGAAAGCAAAGGTAGCAGTTCTTCTATCTACCTTTCAAGTCTTAAAAAACATTCCATTGGTGTCCACAGTGATTGCTTCTTATTTAGCACTTTTCCCCAGAAGAGCGCCTAAATAAATCTCCCCCATATTGTTTTATTTAGTAGAGGCCTGCACAACATACGGCCCGCAGGCCACTTGTGGCCCGCCAAAGGATTTCAAGCGGCCCGCAAAAAGTCTGAGTGCAGTGAGGAGAGAGAGCCCAACCCACACACACACTGTCACCATCGACACAAACTGTCACTCCCCCACACAAACTGACACTCTTACACACACTGTCAGCCCCCCCCCCACTCACACTGTCACTCTTTCACACACTGTTGCCCCCCTCACACACTGTTGCCCCCCCTCCCAGACACTGTCACCCACACATAGTCGCCCTCATACACTGTCACCCCCGTCACGCACTCAACCCCTCACACACTAATCTTCCCCACACACACACACTTACCCTTACCCACTGTAATCCCTTTAGACACACACTGCAATCTACCTCACACAGTCCCTCTCACACACCGGCACCCTCCTCACAAACTGTCACCCACACACACACACACGCACACACACACACACGCACACAGTCACCCCTCACACACAGTCCCCCATCACACAGTGTCACACTCACGGTCAGCCCACCACAGTCACACCCCCCTACATTGTCATGCCCCCATACACAGTCACCCTCATACACATACACTGTCACTCCCCCTCACACATCATCACCATCCCTCACACACACTTTAACCCCCACCATACAGAGAAACTGCCACCCACACACAGTCAACCCAATAATGAAAGGAAGAGGTAAAAAATGAGGGGTAATAGAATGAAAGGAGAGAGAAACAGTTAGTAGTAAAATAATTAAATGAAAAGATAGATAGTAAGGAGTAAAAGCATGAATGGAAATTGTAACGGATACCTTCCGTTAATGGACGCTTCCTAGCTTGCGCCGAGGACCACAAGCACCGCACTGGACACCACAACCACCGCAGACTCCACAACCGCTGTAGCTTAACTGGAGCCGCGCCGTCTTCCGTCCACCCTGGAATCAGTTCTGTCCTCCAGGACTGTGTGGGGAAGACCTCTCCTCCAGGAGAGCGTATCAGGAACAAAAGCTAAGTGATTAAAGCTCAAGGGAGTATGCAGCACATAGCAATCCCCAGTGTGAATATAGCTGTCCCCTCCAATCACGAGACAAGACTACGTGTTGAGGGTCAAGAAGAACTCATGTTTAATGGCAGGTACTCTGCTTTTACGCAGTGCTCCCCTGCAAGGGAGACACCCACAGGCTATTAGGCATTAACCAACCAGATAACGGTTACATCCCACAGATTCCCTCCCCTCTGCTTGGGAGATAATTGAGCTTCTTACTGTATCTACTCAATTATCTCCAAGCTAAAACTTATACATTTTTATGCATTTTTATAACTCCAAAACTATACATCCAATATTAATTAAGTCACATATTATTAATCAGCACACTTTACTTACAAACATGTCCAAAATTCAGCCAATTCCATCCAGGGGTTAAAGAGTTAGCTGGAAGTCCTTTATGACCGACCGCAAGCACATTTTCCTGCCCAAAACAGTTCCATGGATTTGGGCTATGCGGTCCGTCTATTTTACACCGAGAAATCTTCGAACGGGACTTAGTCTCCAGCCGCGGTATCGAAGAAGGTACGGGTCAGCGGTGTTCGTGCAATTGGGTAGCCGCTAACAGTTCCATAGATTTGGCTGCACACACCGCTGACCGTGTTCGAATAAGTTAAAATGGCGACTTCGGCACTTCGACGACTTCGGCACTTCGACTGCATACGAAGTGCCAGTTTAAAAGTTTGTAACACTGTTCCAAAGCATTTAAAGGGCCAGGAACAGCATTATAAAAATCCATTATGCCCAAATACAGTTCTTAAAGGGCAATACATTCCAGGGCCATAGTCGCAGGGCAGAAGGCTAGCGATCAGTCCTCTCCAATGCCAAGTGGCAAATGGCAGTTTGTCACAGAAATGATACACAGTAAGGAGAACAAGAATGAAAAGAATGAATGGGAAGCATACATAGTAAGGAGTAAAACAATAAAATAATAAATATCATATATGCAGTCTGAAGATGTTAAGCCTATTTTAAATTTAGCCCCTACTTACTGCCAGGCTATGCAGGTCTGATTTAGTACATAATTAGGACTGACCCTTCTTCCAGGCACTTTCCCAAGTAATATATACTAAAACGTTCACTTTACTGAATTATTTAAAGGATCACTATAGGGTCAGGAACACAAACATGTATTCCTGACCCTATATTGTTAAAATCACCATCTAGCCCCCCCCCCCCCCTATATAAAAATCCATTATGCCCAAATGCAGTTCTTAAAGGGCAATACATTCCATAATTATTTTTTGGGGGGAGGGGGTGACTAGGGGTTTGGGGACCCCTAGTCACCTGGGGAGGACATTTTTGTTAGGGCCCCCACCAGCCGCTCAGGGGTGGTGGCCGGGGGGGAGGACAATAGGTCCCCCTCCCTATTGGTATTTAGGGCCCCCACCCGCCGCTTAGGGGTGGGGGCCAGGGGGGAGAACATTATGTCCCCCCCTTTATTAGTATATAGGGCCCCCACCCACCGCTATGGGGTGGGGGCCAAGGGGAGGACATTAGGTCCCCCCCCTTTATTAGTATTTAGGGTCCCCACCCGCCGCTCAGGGGTGGGGGCCAGGGGGGAGACCATTAGGTGTCCCCCCCCTTATTTTACTATAGGGCCCCCACCCACTGCTCAGGGGTGGGGGCCAGGGGGGAGGACATTAGGTCCCCCTCTATTACTAACTAGGGCCCCCACCCACCGCTCAGGGGTGGGGGCCAGGGGGGAGGACATTAGGTGTCCCCCCCCCTTTTTAGTATTTAGGGCCCCCACCCGCCACTCAGGGGTGGGGGCCAGGGGGAGGACATTAGGTCCCCCCCCTTTATTAGTATTTAGGGCCCCCATCCGCCGCTCAGGGGTGGGGGCCAGGGGGGAGAACATTAGGTGTCCCCCCTTATTTTACTGTAGGGCCCCACCCACTGCTCAGGGGTGGGGGCCAGGGGGGAGGACATTAGGTGTCCCCCCCCTATTAGTATTTAAGGCCCCCACCCACTGCTCAGGGGTGGGGGCCAGGGGGGAGGACATTAGGTCCCCCCTATTACTGTTTAGGGCCCCCCACCCACCGCTCAGGGGTGGGGGCCAGGGGGGAGAACATTAGGTGTCCCCCCTTATTTTACTGTAGGGCCCCGCCCACTGCTCAGGGGTGGGGGCCAGGGGGCAGGACATTAGGTCCCCCCTATTACTGTTTAGGGCCCCCCACCCACCGCTCAGGGGTGGGGGCCAGGGGGGAGGACATTAGGTGTCCCCCCCCTATTAGTATTTAAGGCTCCCACCCGCCGCTCAGGGGTGGGGGCCAGGGGGGGAGGACCTTAGGTTCCCCCCCCTTTTTAGTATTTAGGGCCCCCACCCGCCACTCAGGGGTGGGGGCCAGGTGGGAGGACATTAGGTTCCCCCCTTATTATAATTGTATACAATGTAACATTTTTCTTCTTTCGCTGGGTAAGTATATTAGTACAGGCATTTCTCACTTTATGAACTCTCGATTTATGAACTCCCGACTTTATGAACTTTTCTTGGATGTGCCGCCATTTTGTTTCACCTCCATTTTGTGTCAGTGGTCCACGGATCAGGACCGTGAAGAGTGCTTTGGAGCACAAACAAGAATAATTTGTGGTCAGGAGTAGACAAGAAGAGAGATGAGGATCAGGAAATTAGTTCTCACTTTATGAACTCTCACTTTATGAACTACGCTTCGGAACCAATTAGTTCGTAAAGTCAGGAACTACCTGTACTTAGGCAATACTGTGCTTCGGAACTTCGGCACTTCGGAACTTCGGCACTTCAGCACTTCGGAACTTCGGCACTTCGGAAATTCGGTAATTTCGGAACTTCGGGACCTCGGCAATTCGGCACTTCAGCAATTCGGACATTCGGAAGTACCCGAA
Source organism: Pelobates fuscus (assembly GCF_036172605.1). Taxonomy (NCBI): domain Eukaryota; kingdom Metazoa; phylum Chordata; class Amphibia; order Anura; family Pelobatidae; genus Pelobates; species Pelobates fuscus. The sequence continues at coordinate 143,911,950 of NC_086326.1, read as the reverse complement.
TGTCCGAATTGCCCGAAATTCGGCCGAATTCATATTCGGGCCGAAACTAATTGCACATGTCTACTCATTATCTCACAGGAGGATACAAGGAGTGTTTAAGTGTAACTGTACCTTATGATTGGCTATTTAGTTTGTGTACTGTGGGATGTCCTCCTGCAAGGGGACCTCCATAAAAGCCTGTGTGGTCTCAATAAACATCAGTCTTGTTACACCATTCATCATGTTTCAGCTGGTGTTTGGGTACCTGATTACTACTTGGGGAAAGCTGTACTAGACAATTTTGTTTCTTTGGACTTTAACTACCGACTAGAAGAACCGAACGGCTGAGAGCCTGGGTGATTATAGCTCGCCATTCGGTTCTTCTAGTCGGTAGTTAAAGTCCAAAGAAACGCTCAAATCATACGAACCCATAGCTACCACTTCAGGGTTTGTTACACACCGCATCAAAGGGACGATGGACAGGGCCATGTACCGTCAAATCTTGGGTGAGAACCTCCTTTCCTCAGTCAGGCCATTGCAAATGGGTCGTTGATGGGTATTCCAGCATGACAATGACCCAAAACACACAGCCAAGGCAACAAAGGAGTGGCTCAAGAAGAAGCACAATAAGGTCCTGGAGTGGCCTAGCCAGTCCCCAGACTTTAATCCCATAGAAAAATCTATGGAGGGAGCTGAAGGTCCGAGTTACCAAACGTCAGCCTCGAAACCTTAATGACTTGGAGAGAATCTGCAAACAGGAGTGGGACAAAATCCCTCCTGAGATGTATGCAAACCTGGTGGCCAACTGCAAGACACATCTGACCTCTGTGATTACCAACAAGGGTTTTGCCACCAAGCACTAAGTCGAAGGGGTCAAATACTTATTTTACTCATTGACATGCAAATCAATGTATAACTTTTTTTGACAAGCGTTTTTCTGGATTTTTGTTGTTGTTGTTATGCTCTCTCTCACTGTGAAAATACACCTACCATTAAAATTATAAACTGATCATTTCTTTGTCAGTGGGCAAACGTTCAATATCAGCAGGGGATCAAATACTTTTTCCCCTCACTGTACTAGGGATCGACCGATTATCGGTTTTACCGATATAATCGGCCGATATTCGGTATTTTCGGCAATATCGGTATCGGCCAATAGGGATACCGATATTGCCGATAATACCTCCCAGGACCGCCAGGCTCATTACAAGCCCGGCGGTCCTGGGGGGGCGGGCAGCAAGCATTTACTCACCTCCCAGCAACTCCTCCAGCTCCCCAGTGTAAATCTCGCGAGACCCGCGGCCAGCTCTGACGGCCGCGGGTCTCGCAAGATTTACACTGGGGAGCTGGAGGAGCTGCTGGGAGGTGAGTAAACGCTTGCTGCCCACCCCACCCCCCCTCCCCTCGCTAAACTAATGCCACTGGACCACCAGGGATTAACATATCCCCCCTCCCTGGCAAGGAAACAAGCAGGGAGGGGGGGACAACAAAAAAGAAATAATAATTAAATATATATATAAAAAAAAAATAATATAAAAAAAAAATAATTATTAAAAAATGCCCCCTCACACATACACTATTATTATACACATACACTACACAAACACACTGTGTATATAATTCAGTGTGTTTGTATAGTGTGTGTGTGTATATATAATGCAGTGTGTTTGTATAGTGTGTGTATATAATGCACACTACACAAACACACTGTATTATATACACACACACACAGCATTATATACACACTATACAAACACACTGCATTATATACACACACACTATATAAACACTACACAAACACACTGCATTATATAAACATTACACAAACACACTGCATTATATACACAGTGTGTTTGTGTAGTGTATTTATATAATGCAGTGTGTTTGTGTAGTGTGTTTATATAATGCAGTGTGTTTGTGTAGTGTGTTTATATAATGCACACTACACACACACTCTGCATTATATACACACACACTATACAAACACACACACTCTGCATTATATAAACACACTACATTCACTATACACACAACACAAATACACACACTCTGCATTCCTTATATGCACACACTACACAAACACACACACTTTGCATTTAGTATATACAGCATTCACTTTACACACACTGCATTCACTTTACGCACACTACCCACACACTACACAGACACGCTGCTTTCATTATATACACACTAGACAAATACACACTGCATCCACTACACAAACACACACTGCATCCACACCACTCACACTACACAAACACACACTGCATCCGCTACACACACACTGCATCCGCTACACACACACTGCATCCACTACACACACACTGCATCCACTACACACACACTGCATCCACTACACACACATACACAGCTCCCCTGTCTAAACACACTGCATCCACTACACGTGGCATGTATATTTTGTGCATTTACCTTTAGAAATAGTTTTTTATTTTCCAAAATGGTAAATGTACAGAATATCGGCAAATTATATCGGCTATCGGCCTGAAAGTTCACAGAATATCGGTATCGGTATCGGCTCTAAAAAATCAATATCGGTCGATCCCTACGACTGTACATGTCAGGAGTTCTACTTCTCTAGCAGGGAAGAGGTTAACGTTAGTAGGTTGGCAGATATTGTAGAGGGATGTCCTCCTTACCACTGCCAGTAGTTTGAGACGTTACATTAGTAAGAGTTCAGAATAGCTTACATTTTATTAGGACAGGATCTACTGCTACAATATCCTGCTAATCCGATGATATTATTCCCATTAGTGTCAACAATGCTGTGTGAAGCTCTCTGTGACAATTTTGTGGTATGGATTAAACATAGCTATAGTTTCAGCATTCTTGGGAATGATTTCCTGCATACTTCCCAAGTGTCCCTATTAGGAGGGACAGTCCCTATATGGGCCCAAATCCCTCTGACACTATTTTCTATACTAATGACCCTCTTATCTAGGAGCTCCATATTGTTGGTGAGTCTGAGTGTAAAACAGAGCTCCACAGTAATAATACTCCCAGTAATGTGTCTGTGTGTATAACAGAGCCCCACAGCAATAATACTCCCAGTAATGTGTCTGAGTGTATAACAGAGCCCCACAGCAATAATACACCCAGTAATGTGTCTGAGTGTAAAACAGAGCTCCACAGTAATAATACTCCCAGTAATGTGTCTGAGTGTATAACAGAGCTCCACAGTAATAATACTCCCAGTAATGTGTCTGAGTGAAAAACAGAGCTCCACAGTAATAATACTCCCAGTAATGTGTCTGTGTGTATAACAGAGCCCCACAGCAATAATACTCCCAGTAATGTGTCTGAGTGTATAACGGAGCCCCACAGCAATAATACTCCCAGTAATGTGTCTGCATGTATAACAGAGCTCCACAGTAATAATACTCCCAGTAATGTGTCTGAGTGTATAACAGAGCTCCACAGCAATAATGCTCCCAGTAATGTGTCTGAGTGCATAACAGAGCTCCACAGCAATAATACTCCCAGTAATGTGTCTGAGTGTATAACAGAGCTACACAGCAATAATACTCCCAGTAATGTGTCTGAGTGTATAACAGAGCTCCACAGCAATAATACTCCCAGTAATGTGTCTGAGTGTATAACAGAGCTCAACAGCAATAATACTCCCAGTAATGTGTCTGTGTGTATAACAGAGCTCCACAGCAATAATACTCCCAGTAATGTGTCTGCATGTATAGCAGAGCTCCACAGCAATAATACTCCCAGTCAGGGCCGGCCTTAGGGGTGTGCGAGCTGTGCGGCCGCACAGGGCGCTATGGTGCAGGGGGCGCCCTGCGGCCGCATAGCTCACACGGCATGTCTGTTAGCCGCAATGCTAACAAGGCATTTGCCTTGGGCGGCATTTTCCAGGGGGCGGCAAAAAAAGCCGCCCCCAAATGCCCAAGGCAAATGTCTTGTTAGCCTTGCGGCTAACAGACATGCTGGGCTGCTGGGCGGTCGGGCGGCGCTGGCGAGGGAGCACTTCCTCTGAGCTGTATGCTCAGCTCCCTCGCGCGCTGCAGAGTGAGGCTGGGAGCCGGAATATGACGTCATATTCCGGCTCCCAGCCTCACTCTGCGGTGCGCGAGGGAGCTGAGCAAACAGCTCAGAGGAAGTGCTCCCTCGCCAGCCGCCCGCCAGCGCCGCCCGCCCAGCCCAGCAGCCACTGGACCACCAGGGAGGAAGAGACCCCCCCCGCAGCATTCCCAAAGGTAAGGAGGCTGGGGGTGGTGTCTTAATAAATTTTAAAAAATGTGTTAATGTTGGTGAGTGTGTGTGTCTGTTAGTGTGTGTGTGTGTATGTTAGTGTGTGTCTGTTAGTGTGTGTGTGTGTGTGTGTGTGTATGTTAGTGTGTGTCTGTGTATGTTAGTGTGTGTCTGTGTCTGTTAGTGTGTGTCTGTGTATGTTAGTGTGTGTCTGTGTATGTTAGTGTGTGTCTGTGTCTGTTAGTGTGTGTCTGTGAGTGTGTTTATCTGTTAGTGAGTGTGTGTGTCTGACTGTGTGTGTGTGGCTGTCTGCCTGTGTGTGTGACTGTTTGCCTGTGTGTGTGTGACTGTTTGCCTGTGCGTGTGTGTGTGACTGTCTGCGCGCGTGTGTGTGTGACTGTCTGCGCGTGTGTGTGTGTCTGTCTGTCTGTGTGGGTGTGACTGTGTGTGTGTGGCTGTCTGACAGTGTGTGACTGTTTGTCTGTGTGTGTTTGACTGTTTGTCTGTGTGTGTGTGACTGTGTGTGTGTGTGTGGCTGTTTGCCTCTGTGTGTTTGGCTGTTGCCTGTGTGTTTGTGTGTGGCTGTGTGTGTGGCTGTCTGCCTGTGTGTGTGTGTGTGTGGCTGTCTGCCTGTGTGTGTGTGTGTGTGTGTGTGTGTGTGTGTGTTTGTGTGTGACTGCCTATGTGTGACTGTCTGGGCAGACTAGATGGGTTCTTATCTGCCGTCACATTCTATGTCTGTGTGTGTGTTTGTGTGTGGCTGTCTGTGTATGACTGCCTGAGTGTGTTTGTGTGTGTGTGTGTGTGTGTGTGTGTATGGCTGTCTGCCTGCCTGTGTGTGTGTGTGTGTGTGTGTGACAGGGTGTGTGGGAAGGGGTAAGGAGTGGGGGAGGGGGGGCGCTCTGAAGATTTTTTGCACAGGGCGCCCAAATGCCTAAGGCCGGCCCTGCTCCCAGTAATGTGTCTGAGTGTATAACAGAGCACCACAGCAATAATACTCCCAGTAATGTGTCTGAGCGTATAACAGAGCTCCACAGCAATAATACTCCCAGTAATGTGCCTGAGTGTATAACAGAGCTCCACGGCAATAATACTCCCAGTAATGTGTCTGAGTGTATAACAGAGCTACACAGCAATAATACTCCCAGTAATGTGTCTGAGTGTATAACAGAGCCCCACAGCAATAATACTCCCAGTAATGTGTCTGAGTGTATAACAGAGCCCCACAGCAATAATACTCCCAGTAATGGGTCTGAGTGTATAACAGAGCTCCACAGCAATAATACTCCCAGTAATGGGTCTGAGCGTATAACAGAGCTCCACAGCAATAATACTCCCAGTAATGTGCCTGAGTGTATAACAGAGCTCCACGGCAATAATACTCCCAGTAATGTGTCTGAGTGTATAACAGAGCTCCACAACAATAATACTCCCAGTAATGTGTCTGAGTGTATAACAGAGCCCCACAGCAATAATACTCCCAGTAATGTGTCTGAGCGTATAACAGAGCTCCACAGCAATAATACTCCCAGTAATGTGCCTGAGTGTATAACAGAGCTCCACAGCAATAATACTCCCAGTAATGTGTCTGAGTGTATAACAGAGCCCCACAGCAATAATACTCCCAGTAATGTGTCTGAGTGTATAACAGAGCCCCACAGCAATAATACTCCCAGTAATGGGTCTGAGTGTATAACAGAGCTCCACAGTAATAATAATCCCAGTAATGTGTCTGAGTGTATAACAGAGCTCCATAGGAATAATACTCCCAGTAATGTGTCTGAGTGTATAACAGAGCCCCACAGCAATAATACTCCCAGTAATGTGTCTGAGCGTATAACAGAGCTCCACAGCAATAATACTCCCAGTAATGTGCCTGAGTGTATAACAGAGCTCCACAGCAATAATACTCCCAGTAATGTGTCTGAGCGTATAACAGAGCTCCACAGCAATAATACTCCCAGTAATGTGCCTGAGTGTATAACAGAGCTCCACAGCAATAATACTCCCAGTAATGTGTCTGAGTGTATAACAGAGCCCCACAGCAATAATACTCCCAGTAATGTGTCTGAGTGTATAACAGAGCCCCACAGCAATAATACTCCCAGTAATGGGTCTGAGTGTATAACAGAGCTCCACAGTAATAATAATCCCAGTAATGGGTCTGAGCGTATAACAGAGCTCCACAGCAATAATACTCCCAGTAATGTGTCTGAGCGTATAACAGAGCTCCATAGGAATAATACTCCCAGTAATGTGTCTGAGTGTATAAACAGAGCTCCACAGCATAATACTCCCAGTAATGTGTCTGAGTGTATAACAGAGCTCCACAGCAATAATACTCCCAGTAATAATACTCCCAGTAATGTGTCTTTAAACTACAGTAAATGTGTTTAGAAATCAGTCTGTGTAAATAAGATACATTGTTATAAATTGCATTTTATTTTAATAAATTATTACTGTCACCTAAAGATTTTCAGAACAGCCCCATCCCTGGCAGCACCCCCACACACATCCCTAAAATGAAAGTGTCCCTCTTTGTCCATTCCAAATATTGGGTGGCGTGTTTGGGTGTCAGAGACTTTGGATTTCTGACCTTATTGTAGCAAGAAAACAGATGAGGTATGCTCTGCCCTGACTTCCCTGAACTATTCTAACATATAGTGTGTTTCTATATAACCCCATTAAAAACAAAATGCTTTATTAAATGTTTTGATGTTTTCCTTGTGGGTATACGTACTGAGCAGTGTTTTTACTTGACAAATTTTGACAAAGGGTGGAGTTTAAGGTAGCTTCACTTCCTTTGTCACGTATCATTTTCCCATAATACTACCCTGTCCATTAAGTCGATCGCCCATATTCTCACAAGCTCACCTTTCTATTTCCTTGTGCCGCCCATGCCCAGTACATATACCTTTGCTTGCGGCATACAGGGTGTAAACGGCACCCCTAGGCATAAAAGGGGTTAAGAGCCGTTTAGGAGATATTCCCCTTCCAGATATACAGGCAGCTACTGTAAACACCAATCCACCGAACTGGAGAAGCATACGAATGCTCTCAAACATATGAATGCTGTAGACAGTCGAATAGGAAAAACCTTACGAACAGTTTACACTCCTGGCAATCGGTCTGAAACAGCATACAATCCAATTCCCCCAATAACGAGACGACACTTCGTTTTGAGGTTCAAGCAGAATGAGTGAGTGAGTGAAAATGTGGAACAGACAGAGATTGAGAGACAAAGAGTGTGTGAGAGAGAGTGTGAGTGTGTGAATGTGGGAGAGAGTGTGAGTGTGTGAATGTGGAAGAGAACATGAGAGAGAGTGTGAGTGTGTGAGTGTGTGAATGTGGGAGAGAGTGTGAGTGTGTGAATGTGGGAGAGAACATGAGAGAGAGTGTGAGTGTGTGAATGTGGGAGAGAACATGAGAGAGCGTGTGAGGGTATGAATGTGGGAGAGAACATGAGAGAGCGTGTGAGTGTGTGAATGTGGGAGAGAACATGAGAGAGAGTGTGAGTGTGTGAATGTGGGAGAGAGTGTGAGTGTGTGAATGTGGGAGAGAACATGAGAGAGAGTGTGAGTGTGTGAGTGTGTGAATGTGGGAGAGAGTGTGAGTGTGTGAATGTGGGAGAGAACATGAGAGAGAGTGTGAGTGTGTGAATGTGGGAGAGAACATGAGAGAGCGTGTGAGTGTGTGAATGTGGGAGAGAACATGAGAGAGAGTGTGAGTGTGTGAATGTGGGAGAGAACATGAGAGAGCGTGTGAGTGTGTGAATGTGGGAGAGAACATGAGAGAGAGTGTGAGTGTGTGAATGTGGGAGAGAACATGAGAGAGAGTGTGAGTGTGATTTACAGTGTGTGGGAGAGAGACAGTGAATGAGAGCATAATTGAGAGAGTGCGCAAGAGAGCTATAAAGCATGAGAGAAAGAGACAGATTGTGTTGAATCTGTCGGAGAGCGAGAGAGTGGGAGAGAGTGTGTAAAAGAGACAAGATAGAAATGAGACACATTGGGTGTGATTTAGAGTGTATGAATGAGAGACAGTGAGAGAGAGAGAGTGAGAGTATGACTGAGAGACAGACAGAGTGTGAGAGTATGACTGAGAGACAGTGTGTGTGAGAGAGAGACAGTGAGAGTATGACTGAGAGACAGTGTGAGAGGTGAGAGAGAGAGACAGAGTGAGAGTATGACTGAGAGACAGTGTGAGAGAGAGAGACAGAGTGAGTATGACTGTCTGAGCTGGACACAGTGTGGGAGAGAGAGTGTGAGAGAGACAGACAGAGTGAGAGTGACTGTCTGAGCTGGACACAGTGTGGGAGAGAGAGAGTGTGAGACAGACAGACACAGTGTGAGTGACTGTCTGAGCTGGACACAGTGTGTGGGAGAGTGACTGTCTGAGATGCACACAGTGTGGGAGAGAGAGACAGATAGTGTGAGTGTGACTGTCTGAGCTGGACACAGTGTGTGAGAGTATGACTGTCTGAGAGACAGAGTGTGTGAGAGAGAGAGAGACAGTGTTTGAGAGTATGACTGTCTGAGAGACAGAGTGTGGGAGAGAGAGAGACACAGTGTGTGAGAGTATGACTGTCTGAGAGACAGAGTGTGGGACAGAGACACAGTGAGAGTATGACTGTCTGAGCTGGACACAGTGTCTGAGAGAGAGAAACAGTGTGACTGTCTGAGCTGGACACAGTGTCTGAGAGAGAGACACTGTGTGACTGTCTGAGCTGGACACAGTGTGTGAGAGAGAGAGAGACACAGTGTGACTGTCTGAGCTGGACACAGTGTGTGAGAGAGAGACACAGTGTGACTGTCTGAGCTGGACACAGTGTGTGAGAGAGAGACACAGTGTGACTGTCTGAGCTGGACACAGTGTCTGAGAGAGAGACACAGTGTGACTGTCTGAGCTGGACACAGTGTGTGAGAGAGAGAGACACAGTGTGACTGTCTGAGCTGGACACAGTGTGTGAGAGAGAGAGACACAGTGTGACTGTCTGAGCTGGACACTGTCTGAGAGAGAGACACAGTGTGACTGTCTGAGCTGGACACAGTGTGTGAGAGAGAGACACAGTGTGACTGTCTGAGCTGGACACAGTGTGTGAGAGAGAGACACAGTGTGACTGTCTGAGCTGGACACTGTCTGAGAGAGAGACACAGTGTGACTGTCTGAGCTGGACACAGTGTCTGAGAGAGAGACACAGTGTGACTGTCTGAGCTGGACACAGTGTCTGAGAGAGAGACACAGTGTGACTGTCTGAGCTGGACACAGTGTCTGAGAGAGAGACACAGTGTGACTGTCTGAGCTGGACACAGTGTCTGAGAGAGACACACAGTGTGACTGTCTGAGCTGGACACAGTGTCTGAGAGAGATACACAGTGTGACTGTCTGAGCTGGACACAGTGTCTGAGAGAGATACACAGTGTGACTGTCTGAGCTGGACACAGTGTCTGAGAGAGAGACACAGTGTGACTGTCTGAGCTGGACACAGTGTGTGAGAGAGAGACACAGTGTGACTGTCTGAGCTGGACACTGTCTGAGAGAGAGACACAGTGTGACTGTCTGAGCTGGACACAGTGTGTGAGAGAGACAGTGTGACTGTCTGAGCTAGACACAGTGTCTGAGAGAGAGACACAGTGTGATTGTCTGAGCTGGACACAGTGTCTGAGAGAGAGACACAGTGTGACTGTCTGAGCTGGACACAGTGTCTGAGAGAGAGACACTGTGTGACTGTCTGAGCTGGACACAGTGTGTGAGAGAGAGAGAGACACAGTGTGACTGTCTGAGCTGGACACAGTGTGTGAGAGAGAGACACAGTGTGACTGTCTGAGCTGGACACAGTGTGTGAGAGAGAGACACAGTGTGACTGTCTGAGCTGGACACAGTGTCTGAGAGAGAGACACAGTGTGACTGTCTGAGCTGGACACAGTGTGTGAGAGAGAGAGACACAGTGTGACTGTCTGAGCTGGACACAGTGTGTGAGAGAGAGAGACACAGTGTGACTGTCTGAGCTGGACACTGTCTGAGAGAGAGACACAGTGTGACTGTCTGAGCTGGACACAGTGTGTGAGAGAGAGACACAGTGTGACTGTCTGAGCTGGACACAGTGTGTGAGAGAGAGACACAGTGTGACTGTCTGAGCTGGACACTGTCTGAGAGAGAGACACAGTGTGACTGTCTGAGCTGGACACAGTGTCTGAGAGAGAGACACAGTGTGACTGTCTGAGCTGGACACAGTGTCTGAGAGAGAGACACAGTGTGACTGTCTGAGCTGGACACAGTGTCTGAGAGAGAGACACAGTGTGACTGTCTGAGCTGGACACAGTGTCTGAGAGAGACACACAGTGTGACTGTCTGAGCTGGACACAGTGTCTGAGAGAGATACACAGTGTGACTGTCTGAGCTGGACACAGTGTCTGAGAGAGATACACAGTGTGACTGTCTGAGCTGGACACAGTGTCTGAGAGAGAGACACAGTGTGACTGTCTGAGCTGGACACAGTGTGTGAGAGAGAGACACAGTGTGACTGTCTGAGCTGGACACTGTCTGAGAGAGAGACACAGTGTGACTGTCTGAGCTGGACACAGTGTGTGAGAGAGACAGTGTGACTGTCTGAGCTAGACACAGTGTCTGAGAGAGAGACACAGTGTGATTGTCTGAGCTGGACACAGTGTCTGAGAGAGAGACACAGTGTGACTGTCTGAGCTGGACACAGTGTCTGAGAGAGATACACAGTGTGACTGTCTGAGCTGGTCACAGTGTCTGAGAGAGAAACACAGTGTGACTGTCTGAGCTGGACACAGTGTGTGAGAGAGAGACACAGTGTGACTGTCTGAGCTGGACACAGTGTGTGAGAGAGAGACACAGTGTGACTGTCTGAGCTGGACACTGTGTGTGAGAGAGAGACACAGTGTGACTGTCTGAGCTGGACACTGTCTGAGAGAGAGACACAGTGTGACTGTCTGAGCTGGACACAGTGTGTGAGAGAGAGACACAGTGTGACTGTCTGAGCTGGACACAGTGTGTGAGAGAGAGACACAGTGTGACTGTCTGAGCTGGACACTGTCTGAGAGAGAGACACAGTGTGACTGTCTGAGCTGGACACAGTGTGTGAGAGAGAGACACGGTGTTACTGTCTGAGCTGGACACAGTGTCTGAGAGAGAGACACAGTGTGACTGTCTGAGCTGGACACCGTGTGTGAGAGAGAGACAGTGTGACTGTCTGAGCTGGACACAGTGTCTGAGAGAGAGACACAGTGTGACTGTCTGAGATGGACACAGTGTCTGAGAGAGAGACACAGTGTGACTGTCTGAGCTGGACACAGTGTCTGAGAGAGATACACAGTGTGACTGTCTGAGCTGGACACAGTGTCTGAGAGAGAAACACAGTGTGACTGTCTGAGCTGGACACAGTGTGTGAGAGAGAGACACAGTGTGACTGTCTGAGCTGGACACAGTGTGTGAGAGAGAGAGACAGTGTGACTGTCTGAGCTGGACACTGTCTGAGAGAGAGACACAGTGTGACTGTCTGAGCTGGACACAGTGTGTGAGAGAGAGACACAGTGTGACTGTCTGAGCTGGACACAGTGTGTGAGAGAGAGACACAGTGTGACTGTCTGAGCTGGACACAGTGTGTGAGAGAGAGACACAGTGTGACTGTCTGAGCTGGACACAGTGTGTGAGAGAGAGACACAGTGTGACTGTCTGAGCTGGACACAGTGTGTGAGAGAGAGACACAGTGTGAATGTCTGAGCTGGACACAGTGTGAGAAAGAGAGACACAGTGTGACTGTCTGAGATGGACACAGTGTGTGAGAGAGAGACAGTGTGACTGTCTGAGCTGGACACAGTGTCTGAGAGAGAGAGACACAGTGTGACTGTCTGAGCTGGACACAGTGTCTGAGAGAGAGGCACAGTGTGACTGTCTGAGCTGGACACAGTGTGTGAGAGAGAGACACAGTGTGACTGTCTGAGCTGGACACAGTGTCTGAGAGAGAGACACAGTGTGACTGTCTGAGCTGGACACAGTGTGTGAGAGAGACACAGTGTGACTGTCTGAGCTGGACACAGTGTCTGAGAGAGAGACACAGTGTGACTGTCTGAGATGGACACAGTGTCTGAGAGAGAGACACAGTGTGACTGTCTGAGCTGGACACAGTGTCTGAGAGAGATACACAGTGTGACTGTCTGAGCTGGACACAGTGTCTGAGAGAGAAACACAGTGTGACTGTCTGAGCTGGACACAGTGTGTGAGAGAGAGACACAGTGTGACTGTCTGAGCTGGACACAGTGTGTGAGAGAGAGAGACAGTGTGACTGTCTGAGCTGGACACTGTCTGAGAGAGAGACACAGTGTGACTGTCTGAGCTGGACACAGTGTGTGAGAGAGAGACACAGTGTGACTGTCTGAGCTGGACACAGTGTGTGAGAGAGAGACACAGTGTGACTGTCTGAGCTGGACACAGTGTGTGAGAGAGAGACACAGTGTGACTGTCTGAGCTGGACACAGTGTGTGAGAGAGAGACACAGTGTGACTGTCTGAGCTGGACACAGTGTGTGAGAGAGAGACACAGTGTGAATGTCTGAGCTGGACACAGTGTGAGAAAGAGAGACACAGTGTGACTGTCTGAGCTGGACACAGTGTGTGAGAGAGAGACAGTGTGACTGTCTGAGCTGGACACAGTGTCTGAGAGAGAGAGACACAGTGTGACTGTCTGAGCTGGACACAGTGTCTGAGAGAGAGGCACAGTGTGACTGTCTGAGCTGGACACAGTGTGTGAGAGAGAGACACAGTGTGACTGTCTGAGCTGGACACAGTGTCTGAGAGAGAGACACAGTGTGACTGTCTGAGCTGGACACAGTGTGTGAGAGAGACACAGTGTGACTGTCTGAGCTGGACACAGTGTCTGAGAGAGAGACACACAGTGTGACTGTCTGAGCTGGACACAGTGTGTGAGAGAGAGATACAGTGTGACTGTCTGAGCTGGACACAGTGTCT